>NW_019213906.1:45177-64731 GCF_002532875.2 Varroa jacobsoni | reverse complement strand
ATATATAGTTTAGAATAGCAACAACGTTCCGGATCGACTGATGTGCGTAAATCCATCTACATGCTTGTTACAGCCTTCTGCGCTCGGTGACTGTTTATTTAAGCAGCACAAGGCTCTACGAAGGCTCAGTTTTTTAATTTAGAGGAAAGTATATTTCGTTTGACCTTGTCTTAGCGGTCCTGCTAGCCCAGCCATTTAGAGCTGTCTTGAAAGTGAGTCATTCGTTCAGCCATCCGCACCCGACGAAGATGATGACTTTTACCACCTCTCTCTCTGTTTCTCGCTCTTTAATTTTTGGCTTTCTTCGGGTAAACGACCGCAGGCTTCAACGACGGCTTTTCCGACGACGTCGCCGTTCCTCGGCGATTGCCATTACCGTTTTGTTAGCGATCTTGTTCAGTGGCGCTTACGGATGAGAGTATGAAACTTTGCTTATCGCAAGAAGGAGATGATCGAAACAGAACAACGCTCATTTGTACGTCTTGTCCAGAAGCTGAAAGTTGCTCGGGGCAAAATTCGCCCTGCGCAAGCGACCGGCCGGTTTGTTTTATTTATGAGTGGCGTCTTAATTTCTGTTTGTCTGTCCTTCTTATTTCTTTAACGCGGCATATGACCAAGCACACATACAGCTCTTGCGCGATGCATCCTCTGCCACTACCATCGGCGATTGCTTGTTCGTTTGCACCATCATTTTGCTTTTTGTCTGCAGCATCTCCCTTTCTAGAAGAACGCTTGTGTTTGATGACGAACTCGTCCAAAAACAAGCTAACCGTATGACAAAGCCGTATTTAAAAATCTATGCTTTGGCTCACACTTTTCCGTAGCCTATATATACGGCTAGATGGAAGAATTCGTTGATTGGAATTCGTTGCGATCACTTTAAAAGTACATGTTTTTTCAGATAGCTCCTACGTAGTTCTGTATAATCTTTTCAGCCTCTCCTGCTTTAGGTTTTCACTCATTAACTGACTGAGTGTGTACGAGGCATGTCGTGGACACGGCATACCCCTTTCACCGATTAACGATGCGGCATCTTTGGCATATCAAATGCCGGGCAGCCGTAAAGCACGTGTGGTCACCGGTGAAGACCACCGTCTTCTTTGTGCCTTGTCAACTCGCTGATACTACTAGTCTGCCGATGTATCCTGCGTGCATCTAGTAAGTCAACTTGACGCGTGGTCATGTCTTAACCGACTGCAGCGCGAATATTCTCGGAGAGCTGGAAAACCAGCTGCAGTCTTATTCAACCCAGTTGCCGTTTAAAAAGGAAGATGCAAGCCCACATTCGTGCAAGGCTTGTTTGGACGTTACAAATTCTATTGCCGACGCCACCGCCATAGCAGTTCAAGGAGCAATTGTGAGACGTATGTGATACCTATACTGCCAGTGTAGGCAGCTCGACAACGCAGAGGCCACTGATCTCGAAACACCTCGATACTGCGTTCCTCAACAGTTATGTTGGACCGGCAAGACCTTCGAGAGCTACTTGACGTGCGCTCTCATCTTCGGTCAAACATTCGCTTTAAGATGAGAGCGAACCAAAGGAGCCGACGTCGTAACCCCATTCATGGCAGTGCCGCATTTCATGGCATTAGCGCATTACTATGTATAAAACGCTGGGCTGAGACTGTTTGATATCAATGACGGTTATCGCGACGTGCCAGCCGAAGAGAGGAACAGGGGGTTCGAATCTGGAAGGCGTAGACACACACCCAGCTGAACAGCAATAGGAAAAGCGATGAATATAAAAATATTCTCTGCTTCTCCAAATTGTTTGTATTGAGCCCCCTGCCTTAATAGAAATTAGAGGCAAAGCTAAGATAGCGCTACCGAGGATTCTCGTGGAACGTATACGTGAGAGTCAGCTATGGATTTTCTTTTGTTTCGTTAATTTGTCATTACCAAAATGGGATCTATGTCATAGAGAAGTGGCACGAAGTATCATAGACAGTAAATAAATAATAACTTTGTTATCCAATAGTAGATAAATTGAATTACAGTTTTCTTTATTTAAACCTGCATAACGTAAAAATTGATGGCGTAAGTTTAAATAGTTAATAATAAAAAAGACCTCCTGGAGACTTCAGGACGCATGCACAAAATACACGAATCTAGACCTTGGCAGTGTGAGCTAACCTTTTTCTAATCATAGTATCGTATAACCTGCAACGCTTTGTAATCGTTCAAAACTTATTCGAAAAAAAAAAACATATTTACATATTTGTTACGCTTTGTTAAGAGCCCAAGCTTTAACAACAAACTACCCTATTATTATTATTATGCCAACCTGTCATTATTATATAACCATTATAGATTAATTATAAGAAAACGAGCTGGTGTCTTCTTCTTTGTCTGCAAAACACACTAACTTTTCCACGTAGCACGCGTGTCTCCCTATCCAACTGCTTCGTTGCAGGAGATGAACACTTTTAAGATTCGAATATTCCTTAATGTCCACTCATGGGAATGGTAGCACGGTCTCATGGTGTCAACAGAGTTTGGAGGCGCAGTCTACCTTGTCGCACAAACGGCACGGATAGGGCAGCTCTGGTTGTCATGAGCCAGGGTCCTGTTATCGCTCTAAAAGCTGTCGTGCGATCCGCTGCTGCTGCAGCCGTTGGCCGGTGTTATTCCGTAGTAACGGTACTAGATAATTAGATACAATTACGAATAATCAGTGTTGCAACCGGCAGCATCACTCGCACTCATCGACAGGAGATGCTCACGTTATCAAAGGTTGAATCATTGACTGCGCGTTATTTAACACGATTGCTGCCTGAGGCTGATATTCTGACACATCCTATCATCCGTACAGAGAATGCCAACTAAAAAAACAGGAGCGTAATCAAAAAATCGATCAATACAATAAGCTTTCTGACCTAAATATTTGCATAAATCTCAGCATTTCGTAGCACTCTACGCTCTGTAAGGCCTGTTTCCCACATCTGTCTTAAAGGCGATTGAAAAATCTATAGACAAGAACAGCTACTTAATGGAAACTCTACCTACTTGAAAGTGAATTAGCGATTATCGAACCTAGAAAAACACCTTTACAGGCCTACGACGTCTTACATGCATTTTTATGGATTGTCATCTGTTCGTGTATATATCTACGATACAATTTAAACTTTGGCCAGATCGTACTACTCTACCATTCAAGTGATCTGTATTGGATTCACGTGAGCAAACCGCACTGCAATATCATTAGACCGTAATCAAACAGCTTCCGCCAGGTTTCAATGATGATACATCGGCCGATCAGTTCATCATTGACTTGACCCGACCTCTAACGGAGATCTCTTGCTTCTTTTGCTTGCAATATTCTTGCATTTTTTTTTTGTTTTTTTTTTTAGTTTTAGCACAATAACGAACGAGAGATTCCATTGAAGTTGCTAAACGTTTTAAATTGACGATTTAAAAATAAAAACAATGAGGATTGTAAAAAGTGCCGCGTTATCGTTTCTTGCACAGCCTATTCTGAATTTTTTCGAAATACTACCCGAAACACGATTGGAGCATCACGTATACAACAGTAAACATTATCTGTAACTCTGATTCCACGAAGGCTGACATTTCTTCATGGCACTATTGTATTGTATAACAATATGCTGATTACTACCCCTCGTCTTACTCAAACATTCTACCAGTTAAAGTGTATAACGCCTTTATGTATCCTGTTCGAGTTAGTGATAGCAATTATCTTATTACCAGCCATAATAAACGAATAGTTTTTTGTACAGTCTAACACCTTTCAGTCAATTAAATAAAAGCAGGACGCTGCTTCTGCGTGGTAACAAGTAAGCCACTAGTCAGTTATGTGCGTAGATTTCAAAAAACAGTTGAGAAAAATGATTCCGATCTGTCAACACAGCAATGATACGCAAAGACAAAGGCACGAACGTACCTAGGCACATGTACAAGCGTATATACGCGTGCACGCACGTACAGTCGACTCGGTATTTACACATTTGCTTTCTTGAATCCTCCACTCCTGTGCGTGTCTGATGTAATCAGTGTAAAGAAAAGCCAAAAATGGCGATCTAAACAGTCAGCATTGTCACAGATTCAACTTTTTAATTTGTATTTACCACTACGGGCGGCTTAACGTTTATTAGCAACCAAACGCGTTTCTACGTTCAGCGTGCCAGCTCTCAGGAATTTCTCCACACAGCCAATTTCTGATACGATGATGGCACACGCTAACAGCTTCGACCATGATCATGGCTTCGACAGAAACAGCAACTGCCACTTACCGTTCCAGATGCACACATACATAGAGTCGTACGTAAGATAGAAGAACATAAGCACACAACTTATATATATGTATAACGTTATAAATTGAGAAGACAGCTAAAGATGTATACCTCACATCGTATAGCAGAAAATGCTCTGATTCATTGATCAAACAACAAATAGGTGAAGGACCCGTTAGCTCATCACGTTTTTCAGACGTAGCGTAACGTTAACAAATTTGAATCATATTACGTATGGCCGTAAACTATTTTCTAATTTAATCAATGCTTGATTTTACAAGGTCACCTATAGGTGAGCGCAGATTTTTCGGCCCGAACACTTTTTAAAAGTTAAGAATTGTAAATACTACTTGAAGCTATCGGGATTAGGTTGTGGCAGTCAAGAGCTGAAGGCTTACTTGAGGGATTTTTTGGAGGTTTTTCTTGCCAATCGTTAATGAACTCCAGCAACGCTCTCATAATCGAAAAAACAGAAGCTTGATCATTGGGCGTCGATGAACAGTTGTGAATGATATCGCTGTTTCTATACTTATCATACTCTAATGATTTCGTAGCCGCAGGTAGTTAAAGACATGGTGGTAGAATGAGAATAGAAACCATGATAGAGAACCACGACTGAGAATAGTGCTAATAGTGGTTGTTTATGAGCTCTTTGAATGATCGGACCTGCTATATTATTCTGGACAACTTAATAGAAATACTTCATTTAAAATTATCTCTCTATGTTGAAACAAACGATGAAAGCTTTTTCTTAAGTTACTTTTACCCCGTTAGTTATCAGCTTGAAAATGGCCGCCTTCTCTGGTGACAGGAAAGCTGTCCTAGAAAGGGTGCCCAACGAAAATATACTTTACAGTATACTACAACACAAATGCTAGTATAAGACGTTATAAATGAGCACGTTTTCATCGGGTGGCTGAATTTTACTGTTACGGGGTATTGTGTCAGTGACAGATAGTGATGCAATCGCCTTTTTGTGTATCGGTTTAAATTAAATGATTCTACAGTGCGAGAGCACATCATTATTTGCGGTACTTGGTTGGGTAAAATAGTCTCATGGTAAACTTACCTCTTGCCACTACGTGTGCCAAGTAATTGTCAGTTAATCGAAGTCTATGCTACCCTACACATTTATGTTATGTGAACAGAAAGAAATGATGGAGTAATTACGTAGCGTCGATACTTGATCAAGGGCTTCAGTAGTTTCCAAAGGTGGTTTAATGTAATGATGCCAATTTCCCATGTTCGATATTTACCATAGTTTTGTCGATTGATGGTCAGAAGAACTTTTTTTGAAGAAGTTGTCCATATGCGTCTAGCACCACAACCTACCTAAATCGTTTAGTTTTCTGCGTTATATGGTCTAATTTTGATTTGACTGTGATCAAGTATTGATTAGTTAGCTGTTCTATTCGTTCACTAGTAGGCCTGCTTTCCATATATTGACTCATATGTCACACCGAGGGTCCAATCAAATCGATGATTCAGTCCTGTGTAAAAATTAGCCAGGTTACGAAAATATGTCAGAGTATTAAATCGCGTTGTAAGTACGATAATGACGAAAACCGTTCCACTTGATTAGTTTCCAATATGCGTATTCTCCGCCTTCCGCCATCTTTGAGAAATCGATAAGTTTTTTTCTGAAGCCGCCAACTTCTAATTTCAAGACTACCTGGATCAATGTCCAAAAAAGCGAGAGTAGCTATGTCCACATCGGAACATTTCATAGTATCGAAAATATCATGCAGCCTTCGCAGGCACCTCTACTTGGTCACGGTACGTGGGGATAGGACGAGGGGTGCGAGACAGCGAGCTCGAAATGGGCCTATGTTAGATTTGTGCAATATATGCTTCGTTCAAACAACACGAATTAAAGTACTCGCTTTCGGCCATCTAATCCCAGGTATCCACTGGAAAGCGTGGAGTCCTAACGATGTCAATGTAAAAACGCTGGCTTCCAAACGCAGAGCCACCAAGACAAAGTTGCTTATCTGTAAACCGGTGATCGGGACGTCTGATCGATTGCGACTGATCGATGGACGACGAAAACGTTAAACAAAAAAACAAATAATCTGGTTATAAAAAACAGAAGAAGCGAAAATAGCGGTTAATTGACCGTGCCAGTTAATTGCGATCTGTGTCGTTAGTGAGTACCAGGTCCTTTATATGACGGTAAATAAGGGAGCAATGCCTTATTCGCGTTCTTCGAAAAGGCAGACGAGTACACCATAGAAAAGACGGCGAACACATCCATTTTTGGATTCGTCAGTTTAGGCATAATCGGTCCAAGGTGTTAACTCCAATATTTGAATCAAGACTGTCATACCTTCCATAAACACGTTCTTTGCTCAGGATTTACCGAATAATATGTCGTTGCTGAATACAATGTTGTTTAAGGTGTACCATGAGATTTGGTAGAAGCCAGGCGGGAGATTTAATAATAAACAACTGAATTAACTAAATACATGAGAGAGTAAACATGTAACTATTGTATTACGACTTATACAAACTGGAAGCTGCTTTGAAAACGTAAGGACTACCTGGAGAGGAAGTTAAGTTTTATAGAACTTACTGTCTATCTCTTAGGGACTAACACCTATACGACTGCGGCTACTACCAGCACGCTAATCGGCTGCCAATTTGCAGCCTGTAGCCAAATAATCACTATAATATCACCTTAGGTCATTTTGAATGTACACCTTTTCCACTCTGTGTATTATATCATATGGCTGTGATCGGAAGCACAGGTCGATTACTTTTGTAGAGAAAAACTATATATATATATATATATATATTAGGTATAGAGTACCTGTTGCGTGTAGAACATTCACTAGCGCTTAACGTTACAGCAGCGAGGGTGGCAGTATAACTTAATTGTTATTGCTCGCCGGTCATCGATGACACTATTGTGTTATTTTGGCAGCATAGCTAGTAGTAATTAATACGCAGTTAACATTTTCCGCTGGAAATAAACCAGTTATCTGGGTTGCATTACGAGCAAGCAAACGCACAGTGACAGACCAGTCGGCTTTCTATTAATACCTCCGTTATTCTGGCAACAACTAGTCCGACGACAACTTGTCACAGAGGTTCTATATATATATATATATAGGGCAAAAGTAGGTGGAACATAGATCTCTAAGGAAATAAAACTACGTATTTCGCTAAATGTGCTTGTAACGTTTATATATAACTGGGTGTGTACATCAATTTTTCTGACTTATATTTGCATTGTGTATTTGCTTGAACATCTGTGCGTTAGGTTTAAACAAGCCGGTGGTAATTTTTTATACATGTGTATTTGTACAAGCACATGTATACAATTATGAATATCATCGTTTTGATTAATTTTCTCCATAAAGCGAGAGAAATATTTTTTACGGACACGTTTTTTCGGTCTAAATTAGCTGAGCACTTTGAACATGGCTTCAGCTCAGAATTTCGGCCACTCACAAGTTGTTCGACGATTGCTTCTCTACGTGAGTAAATCTCGTCTGTTTTCGATGCTAACTGCGAGCAAAGCTTTATTCAAGCTCGTTAAACTATACCAAACACTACAACATCTACAAAGCTAATTATAGTATATCCGGAATTTCCTAAGAGTTCCTATATCATTAAAAACACAGTTTTTTGTTTATTGTTGTTGATGATACCTCGTCACTTTTCAATCTATTTCCCGAATCGTCTGCCTTGCTTAAAAAAAAATGCTTCTCTTGTAGGATTTTTTCAGAAAGGTTAAGCTACCCATTTTTTTTTCTGAATTTCTATCCGTTAAGGTATAAGGCCGAAAAGATTTTTCGTGTCGCGCTACCGATTTTGTTCCGATCTGAAAGATTTATCTCGAGCTTGGGCCTTAAATTGGCCTCGTCTTTAAAAAGCAACGTCCTCGATGTCGCATGGAATAGAAATCGTGACAATAAACGATAATGAAATAAAAAATGAACCGCGTCTAAAAAGTCACTTCGTTATCTTTTGGTCATTTTTTTAAAAAGAATTCTCTGTAATTCTCCAATAAACTTGGCTAATTTAGTTTTTTTTTTCTAAATAGCTTCTTAGTGTTTTCGAATTCAGCTTTTTTCACCTCTTAATCTAATTCGATGTTATCTTATATTGTCAGGGTTTCTTTTAACCTTAAACATGTATGCGCTACTCTGGCACAGTTCCTTCATTCGTTAACTTTGCCTGTCGTTCAACGCCGCGGTAATTTCAGTAGCCGTTGCTTATTTTTATGCTACTGGAACGCTTTTTTTTTGGCTACAGCTGTTGTTTCTACAGTTGCGTCGCGTGTTAGTGCCGGCTTCGTCGCGTGTGCGCCGGTGTCGGTGTTGTCCGCGTCGTATGGAAGTTTGACAAGGTCGTCCACCATCACCAACGGCAGCTCAGTTTACAACGCGCTCCTGCTATAGCCCTCAAAGCAATCATTGAATTATCGCGCGTTGGTTTTAGCGCGGTGACCACGTCGCTGCTCGGCGCGTCCACAGCTTTGGCCGCAACTATTACGCCTCCCTGTCAGCTGAGCTTCCTGCTGCTAAGCGGCAGAGCCGTCGTCCATTCCGCTTTCGTTTTAGTGGTATTCATTCGCAAGCAGCAGCGGCAACAGTAATAATAGTCGTAGTAGTCCAAAGAAATGAACAAAAAAGATATCAAATCGCTGATACCTGGAGTAGTGCTACCCAAGCTGGAATAAATTGGTGAATAAGGGATCGCTAAAGAGCACCGGTCATTCGACGAAACGTGGGCTAGGTAACGTTCTATGAAGGAAAAATGTTAGAATTGAGAGGCACACATCGTAGCCAGCGCTCATAGTCAAGAGAAGTAACGCCGAAGGCAACAGGGGGAGCAGTACAGTTCAGAGCATTCCTGTCTAAATCATCTCTCTCTCTCTCTCTCTCTCTCTCTCTCTCCCGTTTCGCCGAAGACCAACTGCAAATGACAGAAAAGACAACGACATTTGCTACGGTAGAGACCGATGGAGGCAAACTGGTTTGGAAAGGGTAGTCAAATTCTATACAACTAGTGAACCATCAGACACTCTAACGAGTGCTCGTCGCCAGTAGAGCGTAACATTAACGAAACTATTCACCAGGTAATCCGCACGTCGCCGCTATACCAGACATCGACTCAATTTACAGAAACACGCGGCTCACCCTTTCGCCCGCAGTATACCGGGTGTTCTAAAAAATAAGATAGTTTTGCTCTTCGACGCAGCATAATAATTTCATTTTATTTGTATCCTTCGAGGAGTCTACATCTCAGTTCTTAAATCACCTTCCACGCCGTATGCAAACATAATTCCCCCATGCTACCTATCGGATATTTTACCGTATCTGTCTATTGAGAAACCGTGACTTTTTCAGTCAGCACCGTTCGGCCATTAGCTACCAGTAGGAGCGGTTAGATCCTCACGGTAAAGCTGTAGCTCGTGTTGGAAGTCCACTACAGCCATCGATAGAAACCGACCAGTAGCACGCAATCACATACAAGCGACGTTATTGTACAATAGAGTAACATACGCAGTGAGCATGAAGACTCTCGTATCCCGTTCCCCCCCCCCCCCCCGACGCGGGCTATCGCGAGCGGTGAAACGAACGGCGCACCACGCAGTAACAGTAAAGATGTCGATGTCTTCAGGTGTCGCTCAAAGAAATGGTATCCATTCAATAGCATTTGTTCCATAACGTTCACCCTCGCCCTAGTAATAATCATTGTAATGGCTACTTTAGCGGATCGCTATTTCTCCCCTTGGTCAATGCGGCTGATGTTACTACTACTACTACTACTACTATTACTACGCTTGCCGAAAGGCGTCGTCCGCTGTTCCATAATTGCAAGTGGTTCACTGCATACAATTTCAACTGTCATTGCGCATGTCAGCTTCCGTCAGCTTATCGCAGTCGCTCTTTCTGCGTAACACTCTAACGCTGCTTGTGGATTGCTAAGATGGCTAGATTCGAACAAATCAATTGGCATAGATCGTCGTCGTCTTTAAGATAACACGCGGCAAAATCGCTCGTATCACTGTTGCTGTTGCGCACGCCATTGTTCTGTTCGGTTCCTAACGTTACGCGATTAATTCTGGTAAAACGCTATTAATCTATTTTGTCCTAGAGATATCATATTATTTTGGAAGTAATTGCTCGGTAGAATGGCATCGAAAATAATAGCGTTGGCAGAAAATGTTCTCATGGCAAGGCATTGACTGGTACGACCACGGTGCTAATGGCATTTGTCTACTGATTTTTCCTTTTCGGCCATTGTCACTGGAAGACATAGGGAAAAATACGAACGCGTATTTATGGGCATAAACCTAATTAATAAATAAATTCGTAAATATGTATGTTTGACTTGCCGTAGTGGATTATATTAGCGAATCGATGTGACTGCATGTATAGCTTAGGCCGCTGATGCTGATAGTGCTCAAAAGCAAAAATAAGCTAACGTAGTAATTATATGGAACAGCCGGCAGCTGGTCATGTGCTGCCGCTTATAGTCAAGCGTGACTGTAACGGGAAACCGATAATAACGGTCCATTACTCGAGCGAGGGAATTCCTTTTTTTGTATAATATACCTCAGTTGAGGGCCGTTTAATCTATGATACAAACACACTGTACGTATACATAATACGATAAGAGATCACATGAAGTATTAGTTAGATCAGCAACGCAGTCGGCCATATGAATGTTTTCGAAATTTATATTAGAAAGTGTGAATGCATCCAGTCCGTATCTGTTTATTGCTCATCGTCGGCAGAAATAAACACCATACTACAGTACTATTTCGAATGTATCAGGCAAACACATTAAGCAAATTTAGCTATGTTTTCTCTGTCTCTCCATTCTACATTCGATTCTATTCGACACATTTTTGCACGGTCAATTTTACCTTCAATTAATGATCTTACTTCTGCGTTAATCTTTGATTTTTTCCCTCTACAGCAGTCGCATTCAAGCTCACTAGTTGTGTCGAGCTTCATATCATCAGTTTTCCATGAAATGGCCTCAATCCGCAATAGCTTGCTGAAAGTTGTTAGGGTGTCCCTATTGGTGCACGATTATGTTTGGTGCACGATGGTGTTTAATTGGGTTTTTTTCGCAATGCTTACCTAAATAATAGCAACCTCGATTATGAGATCCTGATGAAAATATACATATAGCACCTAAATGATACTTTAGGTAATGATCGGGCTCTGCTGTTCTTATTATTCGAATGAATAGTCTAGCTCCAGTAAAGCTGAAGAATCAGGTATCGTTCCCGGCCCTCAAAATGCCTCAGACGCAACAGTATTTGCCCTCAACAGAAGATTGTCAATCCCCTTTCTTCTTCGCTAGTTGTTCCTTTTTCACATATCCTCCTTTCAGGTTTGCGCAGTAAGTTTCGCGTTCGCGGATCTACGACTACGGAGAGTACGATTCAAAGTAAACAGATAATCAACAAATAGTCCCGTAAATTAATACCATTTACTAATAGTACTGATAAGTTACTACTTATAGCTTGTCAAATAAAGGCACTTCAACCAAAAAAAAGTAGAAATTCTCGAAGTATGTGAGTCAGTTAAACGTTCAGGTCTAAAAATATATCATTTGTCAGCAGATTATATTAAATTCAGTCCAGATATATCCTGATGGTTAGCTAATGGCGCCCCTCAACGCCGACATACATCTCATAGCATTTTAAAAGTTATAACTTTGCGAACTTCAGATAAAATATATCTGTCGCGCATACTAAAATTATCAATCTATCGTACGATAACATTATACAATTGTGATGCAACAAACTCAATCGTCCGATCTGATATAATTGAATGGCAGTGATCCGATTATCTGATAAGAGCATCGATGGCAATTGTGTCAGGGCACTTTCGTCGCATTAAGTCAACTCGAAATTTCTGGTCACACTGGAACTTATATGCCTCAGCGTTTCTTTGCCCTCACTAATTTTGGTAACTTTTTTTTGCTACTTCTCTAGTTATATTATTAATGAACCATTTTGGTATTCGCTTTTAGTTTTAAATAACTCAATTGCCAAGTTGCCCACCTTCGTACATTGTAGCTCTCAACTTAACGTCACCACTCGCCGACGGGCTACACGATCGGTACTAGTGAAGTGTCGCTTTTTAAGTCAGCGATATTATATTGACTAGACGGAGTTGTACGGGAAAAAATCGACAACGGAATTTATTTCATTACTCGTTATTTATACGTTCTGTATCTACGTTTCATTCTTTTAGCTATCTGTTACGCAGCTAAGTGACGAATTTGCAGTACAAAAAGAAGGGAGGCCAAACCCGTTTCGTGGTCAGCAGCAGCTTCAGGATTAGACAGCGTTGGTTCGTCGTCTCGGAAAAGATCCATATTTATCGATATCTGGTCACAAGTCTGTCTGCTCGATAACGGCGCATGAAATAAACGAATGTGTTGAAAAAATACATCGTTGCTGGGAGCGGCTAGCCGTAGAACACCTTGAACAGGGGACCTTCTAAAGTGCCATTGTCCACGCCGCAGATACAGTGCGTTCTAAAATCAAATTCGTCCAAAGTAATAAACAAAAATCTGTGTGCAAAAATCATAGTGAAAACTCGGTGACGCAGACGATCATAACAACAAAAACAAAATTACAGATTAGCTACAACACCAATAGTTGCTACATACATTACATATTGATTGTTTATGTTATGAAAGCAGCTTCCAGGCAAACGTGCTAAATTGCAGGTTGGTGTTAGATCGTCGTATCAAACTGAACAGATCACTTACGGGGCACGGATCTCATCGTAATGAAAGTAAGCATGTGGCTGATATACGACCATTCTGAATAATTGTAATAATAACAATATCAACTACAGGCTTCGGTGTTAACAGTACGATATTAGGGCGTGCATTTAAAAGCAATCGTTATATTACTGTTATTCAGTTCTGCTTGACCAGTTGGGTTGGAGGTAGCTCTGTCCACCGAAACTTGTTATTGTATAATGTCATTTCTAGGAAAGGAATCCTTCGAAGTCACAGTGATCGAAAGCTATTGGAATTCTTTTGCCACTAAGTAAAATATACACTATAGGCGACACGATTCTCCCTCGAATAAATGTAGAAAAAAGAAAGAAAAAAAAAGCAACAAAAACAATGTAGATGGATTCGATTCAGTATGACTGAATGCTAACGAACGATAAATTGGCACTTGAGCTCGACTCTTCTGTTCTGCTGCATGTTGAGCCTCGCAGGTATAATGAGGACTTCTGTACAGGGGATCCTCTAACGCGTTCACGTTCCTGCTCTTATTAGTTTGATGTTTCTTTTGGATTGTTAAATTCTACCTGTAGGATTATTATAATCCGTTAAATCATTGATGTTTTACCTCAGCGTTGATACATTCTATTGCCAGACTCAGCCCATCATTCGCAAGCAGATCAGATGTAGGGCACTTCAAATCGCTTTAAGTTATTCAACGCTCAATAGCCCAATTAGCGAGGATCTCTTAGCCTGTGAGTAGACTACCGAGAAAACATAGGAGTTCAGTTTCTAGAAACAGACGAAAAGATAACCGTTCAAAGCGACCTCAAACTGCCGCCTGATCGACTTCCTGCATAGGACAACGAGCTTACGGAATTCGCAATATTTATCAGCGGCGCCATTTCGGAACAACAGAAGTTCCAGTCGTAGTAGTGGTGATGTGGGCGACATCGACCGTCGAAGTTACGCGAACATCCACTACTCTATGGCCACATCAGACACACACATACGATAGAACAATCATAAAACGTGCTTGTAGCGTAATGATTCACAGTCAATGCGCGCACAAGGGGGACTGTTATGGTAGCCATGGTCGTTCAACGCCAAATTGGCGGACAGTGATCGACTGTGGCAGCATTGTAGTTCTGTGCGTCCCACCAACGACGCGCGCGCGCGCGCCTTTTTCTCTTTTCACAGCAAAGATGCTTATTTTCGAAACGATCGCGATTTGCTTTCTGACCAATGGTTCTGAGACGATCACGAGAACTATCAGCTTCGCGTGAGAATGCCTATTGACGCCATGTGTGTGTGTTTGATTAGCGGCCCCCGTTCGTACACGTGTCTACCCTATCGTATTATATCGCAACGAAACGAATAGAGGACGATTTCAGGAGACGCATGTACATGTATTTCGATTGGTAACGTTTCGTAAAGTCATATTTGTTTCTAGGAGATGCTTTGAAGCTGTCGGTCGTTCGGTACGGCTGTAGGCTGAACGAATCAATTCAACCAATGACGGGAGCAAGCAAAACACCAAAAGGATGAATTTTACAACGCATTTGTCGATTAATGCTATCAAATGTACGCCATATAGGCACAATAGCCATTTCGATAATTTTGTGAGATATCAAGGTTATCATCAATAATGACACCTATGTAGTCTAACTGCCAGTTACGAAGGAGAGGTACTTCTTTGTTTGTTATGCTGACTTGGCTAACGTCGCGCTCATTTAATACGGAGTAAAAAATCAATGCACATAGAAGTCTATAGGACAAAACAGTAGGCGAAAAGATCTGAAGTTTGGCTGAATCTAATATGATTTTATTCATCGTTTACGTAACTGGATGCAGCAAAATAAGCTTATGGAAGAAAACGTCGTCTAGAAATAGAGCAAAATAAGCTTCCAGCTGAAACCGATACCGTTATAGTTGTAAGTTGATTTTTGTATGCTTGAAAATAGCTACAATTATAGGGGCAACAACAATACCGATAGTAATGAACGTGTATGGGCCGTTTGAGGCTTATACAGTTGCTGTCATTAGATCGGCTATGCAGATCAGCTTTTTCAACAGTTTCGTTTGCCTATATCACCTATAAAATGTGTCAGGGTTCCTATATCACATATGAGCTGTTCCTAGCCTCTGCTATTTATTGATACAGGCGCTTTTGCCAGTGCCGACATTGTCCGATCGACAAAAAATGTAAATTAATATTCTTTTCCGTCTGGCAAAACAATAATTTCCATTCTAATGCCCAACTGTGATACAGACCTTTACAAATAACAACTGGCAAGCTTCTCGGGCATAACTGGACTTTACTAACAACCGGACTTTATATCTGATCGATTGGATATATGAACAGACCGAGAATGAGTTTGCCGGTTCTATTTTGTATTGTTGAAAAGGTCGATCAGCATCAGAAAGTCATACAGGGCCACCCGATTTATATTTACAGATCTATTTGTACGGATACGTTTCCTGTTGCTCTGTGGGCCATCACTGTCAAAGCCGCTAGTGAAAGTAGATAGCAGCAAACCAATTTCCTTCAGCCGATCTAAATGTAAATAGCTCGTCTAGTCTTCATATCACATATTTGTCCTCGATCTGTTCTTAAACGATAGCTCGAAAAAAATCACTTATAGAGTCAGGATTGCGGGCAGCACTATGCTGGTAGGGGGTCGTATCGCACAGAATTTACTACGTGTGTCAGTTACAATGTAATGAATCAACCAACAAAGGCCCGACGATCTGCTATTGCCGGATCAGATAATGTTTCCGTGTGGGTGCTTATGTAGCAAATAACAATATAAAATTTACCTAATCAACAAATTTGCAAATACAACACCATATCAATTTGCTATGCCCGGCCAAAGTAGAATCACCGGAAACCTTTTAGTCCCCTCGCGCACCGCTGACTCGATCCCGCGGGCAGAAGGTTTCCGCTGAAAGTCTATGGCTGTTGATGAAGAGTGTCATTCTTCTAATCGTATATTGCGCTATGTAAAACAACAAAGGCGCTAAAATGCAACGACGTTTATGCGTTTCCTCATCAGCAGCGACAAATGTCGAGCAGTTGCATTGCCTAACGCAGGGGCCGCCCCCATTGCTTTTGACAGCTAATTTCCTACGGAGTAATAATGCATCGTCATGATATGATGACCCCGGTGCATCAGTCTGGGCGTCATCGTACCCAGCCTCTAGGCAGCAGTCGTGTGTCAGCGGCTTTTTTACAAGACGCTTTAAATCACTCTCATCCGATAGACTCCCATTGATCCCCATCGATACGCGAATTAAGTAACAGCTCAGCCACCGGTTACTGTCGACCGCAGATATAACCCGCATTCTTATGCTCTTTTACAAACCCAACCGCAACTTTTGTACAAAGCGAAGCACTGAAAACAGATTTTCCTAGTGTTATGCCCAAATGTACGAACAAAGAAAGACAGGATGGGGTTCACTTGGGCCGCAAGTTTGTTCCCTGTTTTGCGAGACTCATTTAATAAGAACATGATCATTTGAATATGAAAACTACGTTAGGGTTTATTGCCAAGTATATATACACAATATAGCATTACACCCGACACATTAAGGTGAAATAACACACAATATGTTCGTAGGCGTAGAGGAGACATTCAAGCTCATTGATGTTTAATGTTCATATGGTGTCGCTTGCATGCTGAATTTATGCTCTGCCCCTTTTTGTCACAGAAATGAATAGCGTACGTAAGTCCTACAACTGATTAACTGGAGATAGCCATCAGTATCTAAACATAGTATAAATAGTAGATAGTAATTACCGCTAGCCCATATGTTTGGTGTGCTTAGAACGATGCAAAATAATAGCTTTGATGTCTACTTACTGACTCTGATAGTTCTATCTAACTAATCTACTAAAGGCTGCCTTGAGCCTTACCATGTTTAGCAGTCAGCTTTATTTTTAACCTGAATCAACTGCCAGAATCGTCTCCCTTTGCCACTCGCCAGACGTTGCTATTACGATCTTACCAAAAAACATGGAAAACTGCACTGCTGTCCACAAATCAGGTCCTGCTAGTAGGACCTTCACCATAATAGGTTTCAGACTAAACGAACATTGCTGCAGCTGGCGGTGTAATCTGTGACAAATAGGCCATATTTTCTGCTGTAAAAAAGGTGCTCCTGAATACATCTCGTTGATTCGAAGCCGACATAGGGCAACTAAAGTGACTGACCAAAACAACATACAGATATAGTACGTACACACGCCGGCAACGACCGCAGTTCTACACCAAAAGTAAACCGAAACTGACGTCCCCGCGTCGCAAAGGTAACCATGTTGTACAGAGTCAGTAAAGTGGTGTATACTACTTTCACTAATGTTGAGCGGCTTTAAGTTAATCTTTACGTTAGACAAACGCAGACGCCTTGCAAAACGAGTCGGTAACCTGTACCAATTCATTCCAAATGACCCGCAACAAAAAAAAATGCAAAGCAACGCGAACGATTTCCTGTTAGCCCCCAATAGCCGGAGCAATATGCTAAAGATCTATAATGGTGCATCAATATAGGATTTACAGGATCGAAAACTCATCATCTGGCATGAGCCAAATGATGCGATTACGCTCAAGACATAACGCTCATTGGTTCAGAGATAAATTCAAGTTTAGAACCTTAACTACACATCTATCAGTAGTAGACTCGCGCTTTTTTTTTTTAATTTGAGAGCGCTTTGACGCAGACAAGACTACGTCGATGCATAATTAGTGACATGTTTTTTTTTATTGTATGTTTTATGTATTTTGTTAGTTGCATCCAGAATCAGAAATTCTGCAGATTTTTATCCCTTAGATCACAAAACAGCTTACGGTCCAGAGCCAATTAGCTAGCAAGCTTGCCTTGGCCAACTGTACGGAGATACAAGCTGCTCTGGTGCCCTGTCACCGCTTGTCCGCTTGGTAGAAATGCACAATCTATCCTTTAGAACCCCGAATGTCTTTCGACTGACTTCTGCTGCCGTTATCGAGCGAAACTTTGTAAGCTTTTCTTTGCCCACCCACATATTTTGGCGAGGACTCGCAGTGACCGCATCAGTATTGAATGCAGCGGGTAGATAATACACGACAGGCGGTCAGAAAGCAGAATCAGACGAGCTGATTATCATTATATCAGGAGCCTCTTGCTCATTACACAAAATGTCTTGCGTGGAATTAGATCGGCGCATGCTGAAAGAGAATCTAGCGTCTAATAGAACTGCGTCAACAATCCTCATACGATAAGCGGGCTTACGCAATGTCCCCCCTCGAAAAGACATTTTAATGCACAGCTGTATTTCAGACTGCTAGAACAGTGCACGGCTGTACCTACATATTAAAACTGTCTGTACGCGATCAAACGTATTTGGCTATATTTTTTGAAAAACTAATGTTAGGTAAATTGGCTCACTGCCAAATCCCATTCGATGCCCCCTTACTCGCACTATCTGCGTTTCTCTATTTTATCCGCCAAAGGGCAAATTCTCTTTTGTATCGTGCTTATCGCGGACACCAATTGCTAGACAGTGCGACGAGCAAAAGACACAAGAGGCGGTCTACGAAAAATCATTCATCTTTGTTTGGCTTTTAGCTAACTCAATTACTGCTGAGTCCTACATGAGAATTTCTACCTTCTTTAACACGAAATGGTCTGAACGAAAAGGACGAGTACAACTAAGTCCGATCGAGCGCGAAAAGCCAACACTGAGAAATGGCAATATCACGTACGAGATATTTACGGAGGCCTTAGAGAGGGTTCTTAGTGACCACAGTTTATATTAATCCTCGCCTGTTTCCACTAGATGCGCACGGATACAGATAATACTGCCCGATTACGCCTTGTTCCTATAGCAAAGGTTTCTCAACTAACGCGAGTTTAATCACACAAAGTGATGGGTTTACCCTTTCTCCTGAAGTTGAAGTTAGACAACGTCGTTATCAACGCAGGATTGTTTGAAGCCAGAAATGCATGTTGAGTATTCAGAAGTGATATTTCATTCAATGTATGCCAAAGGTCATAAAACGGCTAAGCAAAATAAGTCTGAAGTTGAGAAGTCCTTGTAGCTATTATGAAAATAGAAATTGTTAGCAATATATGTTCGAGTTGTGATCTCAGAACTGATATGAGGCTTAATGTACCGAATCTACCTCTTTAGCAGGCCCGGCTCCAAAGCATATCTTCTGTATCTACATACATAGAGATTAGACATTACTCTTGAAGTAACTGTAGCTCATTTTGTTAATTATATTGCCAACTTGTTTGGCTTCTCCTTATTTACATCTGAATGCAGAGAGCGTTTTCATGGAATATGAGGTAGCTAATTATTATTATTAACTATTATCAAAGAACTCTCTGAAATCTGCCCCCGACGTCTTATTTTTTACCTCTCAATACATCCGATATCTTTTATTTTCAAAAGACAAAACATTGTTGTGGTACGGGTAAGAGGAACTGTAGTGAACGATGTATGGACACGGTTAAAAGTTCACTTTTTATATCAAGTACATAACAGTACATGCTGAGCTTGAATAACGGTAATTTCGTGTGAGTATTTTTGATTATATAT
>NW_019213906.1:0-45077 GCF_002532875.2 Varroa jacobsoni | reverse complement strand
ATATGTAACATACGGTATTACAGAAAGGCAAAAAGCACTCACAACAGTTCACAGCGTTTACCCCGTTGCATTATACGTGCGTATTTGTTGCCACTCGTGTAGATTCTTTGAACAGAACAGCTCGTAGAAATACGGCGGCCCGTCTTATCCCGTATCCTGGTTTAGATCAAGTCAGAAACCGCTGACGGCGTTTGTATCTATAGGCAACCGAAAGTAGCTGGACGCCAATTCACTCTAGTCAACATATGGCAGACATAAACTGCGCGCTGAACATATTTTCAAGGCTATTTGAAATAACCGGCCTGTACGACCATTAGTCCTTAAAGTTTCGTTCTCAGTTCTTTGATTTCTTAGCTTTACGGCAACGGTTGCTGACATGGCCGAACAATGGAAATCGAAATTTCGATGTTTGTAGTTGTATCCGATTGACGTCTTATAAAATGTCTACCGTTCTGGATTTCTACGTGGTTCTAGTTTTGTCCGTGTTCTGGTGAGCTACGCTGTCGCGGTGACGCTGGTCATTCTCCTCTGTCCACCGTCGCCGCCGCCACAGTCGACGACTAGAGCAGTTGCATTGCCGCCGGCAGCTGCCAGCAGCGGCGGCCATTGCAGCTGTCGCTGTTGTGTGAGCTGTATATCGGTTGACAGCATCGCGCAGGGAAATGATGCCTGCTTCTCCTCTGCGGTGGGTCTAGCGCACAAAGGGCGAAAATATTCCACGTGCCCTGCTTTTTTTCACTATAATAATTACTATTTAAATATGATAAGAAATTAATTCGGTTCCACTTATGCTGGCAGCTGACAGTAGCCTGTCGTGCGGTGCCATTGGCGATGATTTATATCACGGTAAGGACCCCGCTCAAGCGTAAACAGTGAAGGACCCGTAGCGAGTGTGGTGGCGCTGTTGTTGATCCCGGTGCTCGTCTGGTGCAGAAGGAACCGATTCGACTAATTTACTGTGTGTATGTTGCCTACTGATAGAAGTGTGTAGATGGCCTATTACGTACCACCAGCAACATACGCGCTTGTTACTGACGCTTCTGAAGCTATATAAACAAAAGGAACGCGCGTTTTGTCGCTTGGTGGTGCCCACGCGCGGGGGTAAGCAGACAGAACAATAACAATCACAGTAACGGCGGCGGTGGCAGCGGTGGCAGCAGCAGCGACCACAATCAAAAATCGAATCGAAGTGAAAATGTTTATTTCGAGGCGCACAAGTAACGAACGGCAATTGACAGCCAGCAGACACGATCAGTGTGATGTAATGTCAGAGTATCTGTGTGCAATGCTGGAGTGATCGCCTGTGACGACGATGTCGATGCTCATAATCATAATAATAATAATAATAACAGCGGTGTCATTGGTGGTAATAAGCGGTGTTGAAATAGTCTTTTTTTTTTGTATTTTGATCGCGTGGAAGTGCGACAAATGGTATAATCGTGATAACAACTGCTGATACATCAAAGCTATATTAACATGTAAGGTCAACATTAATAGCAAAAGCCACAACAGCAGTTATATATAAAAAGAGAGAGCGAGCGAGAAAGCATTCGTGGTTTATGAGCGTGCAGATTGCGCAACTGTCAATGAGTTCTGCGAATATTGTTAGCGTCATGTTTTAGCGGATGTCTCGCTTTTGCTGCTGTTGTTATAATTAGATGCGTACAGCCTCACAGTCTTTGTCAGACGAATTATTGTTGCGGTTCGGACCTACGCTCGTCTCTGGGAACAGCTTGGGAAGGTGCGAGGAGAAGGGGATAGGGAAAACTGTAATATGCTAGGGCGCGAGCCATAATTACACTTGCAAAACGCGGTTGCTTACACTTCTCGAGTTTGACTTCATGTTGTTTCTTTTTTATCACGGTCAGCGATCGGCCTCCTGTCGTTCCTCCAAGGATGAATATGAATGGATAAATGAATGAATCGATTCGTTAGCAGGGCGATCTGGCAGCATTCGGTGTTGGTCGATAAGGAGGCGAACAGACTTCCTTTCGCATGCCAAAAGCTACTCTTTCGACGGGTTTTTTTTTATTTGAACTCTGACTTCTGCTGTTGCCGCTACTACTTGCCGTTCCTGTCTCGAACAGAATGTGTATGTGCATGTGTACGTCATCAAGGGCTCATTCTATTCAGTAGCAGCATATATCTTGTTTAAAGCCACCATGTACGTACGCTCAGAGACACATGATGTGCTTTATTATATGTACTAAACCTAGGGAAGATTTCCAACCTATTATGGTAACAGTTGTCCTTTGATTCAATCGCTAATGATATAGGAAATCATATTTATATATACGCATATCTACATATACGCATGAAATGCCGCACTCTGATGTCTCAAATTGATGATGAACAACACAACTCGCTTTCTACGAAGAACGAAACAAGACAATGTTCGAACGCTGCCTTAACTCATTACGAACAAGCAAGTTCCCAGCAAAAATTGAGCACTACCGCTAATTAAACAATAGCTACATATGTATAAACAATTAATTAAGTGAATTGTACATGATGAGCATTAGAATAACAGGAACATCAATATATTGATATATGTGCTAGACGAGCAACTAGGGAACACACCGACTGGAATAGTTTGCATCATCCGATCTATGTAGGGCTTCAGTTACTTGCAGTTGGGCTAGATAGACTACGAAGCGCTTGCGAAGTTTGCTGCTTGTGCTGTCGATTACTGAGCTACATACGAGTATTCGAAAGTTTCACTGAAGCCGTTTGCCTCAATACCTTCGCTAATACGTTTTTCGAGCTATGTTCAAGTTCTAGTCAGTACTACGTACGGAACATCATACCGAGACTACCGTTCGCCGAGACCACACACGTAACATCGAACAGATCATACTAATCATCAAATCCTTTGAATGGCATTAGTGACAAACGACATTGTCTACCTCGGTCCAACTCGAATAGTTGGCAACGAATAGAGCTGATTATTGTTATATTAGGATGCGGAATTAAGTTAGCATCCCGTTAGCCACGCTCGCAGGGAGCTTTCAATTTTTTACAACAAAAGTATGGGGATGTCATACACATTGTATCTACCTCTCGATGCTTCCACTATGTACCCCCACTGCCATTAACAGTACTCTGGTAAATGCATCCGTAGATGTTGGAAATTTTCAGCATTATTAAGCTCTCCTAAACTTATATGTGCTTGGCTGTGACTATACGGTGACAGACTGTTTCGGTGTTTTTTCATTGTATGAATCAGTCCCACAGTTAAATAGGCTTAAGGTAGGTGTGTAGGCTTTCTCT
Organism: Varroa jacobsoni; assembly: GCF_002532875.2. Taxonomy (NCBI): domain Eukaryota; kingdom Metazoa; phylum Arthropoda; class Arachnida; order Mesostigmata; family Varroidae; genus Varroa; species Varroa jacobsoni. The sequence goes on along the minus strand of NW_019213906.1, from coordinate 41,807 downwards.
GTGATAGAACTTATTGTCGTGTATTCTACATCTGATACCTACTTAACCGACTATAGCAATGCTGTTGGTCGGCAAAACTTCCGTGTACGGACACAAAGTGCGTGCTGTTTTTTGACAACTGATATTTAGGACAAGCTAAGGGCATCTTGAACAGAATATCGGTTTGCAGGGCTAGCTTAATCAAGTTGCAAAACTAAGTAATGCTTTACTGTATTTTGTCCTGAAGGTTTATCTGGTGCAAAAAAAAAAGTCATCGCGTTTCGAGAAGGTTTCGATTAGGTTATCAAACCAGTATTGAATCATGTGGTTAGATATCAGACGCGTTTCATATCGCATGACCACTGACACCATGTCCAGTTTTCAGTGGATCAGGCGCAACAGAAGCGACCTGAAGGCCAATCTGTGACAAATAATAAATAGCAAGCCTAATCAACTTAGATTGTACTATAGCCTATCGTTACTGGAATGGATCGCCTTTTTATGAGGGCTATGATCCTTTCAATGCAACAATTCAGACGGGCCTATTTCAAGCTTGAATAATCTGTCGCTGTGTCTTTCGATCGATTGTCGATAAATTACAGCAAAGAAACAAACGTTAGACGAAAATAATAGTTATTATTTTAATGCCGTCGATTTTTTGCTCTGCTCCTACCCCTCCTGTATTGTATGGTTTGGGCCCTTCATTCTTATTACGACACGTTCCAATCGCTATTGTAGACGGGGCAAAAACAGACCAACACAAATAACGTTTATAAACAAACAACTTTCGAAGTTGATTGTCAAAATCGATTGCCATTGGCTGACCAATGTTATTTTAAAGCAGCGAATGAAATCAACAGGATTCTGAAACATCGCGAGCAGACGACGGCTGGACAGTCCAACGTAGGTTTTCTAAATAATTACTGTACAACACTGACTACATAAGTACATACGCTACAGACGGTGAGACACACGAATACAAACTGTTAGCCTGACGTTTATTATTGTTACTAATACTACTTGTACGTCCATATCGCACATAGGCCGTACTGGCTCGGACCATTTCAAATATGTGGTGATCTAAATTGGGCGAAAAGGCTACGTGCATTTATGCAGAATAACTATTATTATTATTATTATTATAACGCGTTTCCTGCAATTCATGACTACGGTCGCGTTCAGCATTAAAAGTTGGGCAAGTTAAGAAGTTGAATACATATCTTGCACCCTGTTACTATCTATGCAAAGTTAGCCTTATCAGACGGTCTGTTTCGGGTTGTGCTTGTTGTTATTATTGTGCGTCGTCAAGCTGGCCAAGACACGCGCAGCGTTTGGCGCGCACGCTGACGCTTTCGAACTTCGGAAATCCAGAATTCAAAAGACAGAAACTATGTGTATAAAAAAAAGGCAATTCAGATACTCGCAGTTCAACTTCGTCTATGGTCGAATCGCGCAAATAGAGTTGCTACAGACGAATCACCTCTCCTTTCCCGCGCCACCTTCTTCTGGGCCTCGCTAAAGGACCAGCTACAATTACAGCTGTTGCCTCCTCAGCATGTCTACACACTATTGACGAAGATTCAAATGCTGTATTGGACCAAAACGATATTTACCAATTGGATAATAGCGGGGGAGAAACCGTCTACTGGCATCTTCGAACTCCTTTCTGGGTATTTATTTTCTATTGTATCTCGTAATATCGCTCGAATAAACAGTTAAATGCAGACAAATATGTTCAATATGTGGCAGGTTTGATGACTGATGCTTTCCTGAATAGGCTAGGTGAATGAGGGGTTGCTCGACATAAGACTGCATTCAGCCGTTTACTGCCAAAAGTTCTATTCAGTGGTATATATATTGAGGTAAGTGGAAGTAAGTTAACCGAGTTTACCTCCTGCAGGTTTGTTGAAAGCAGGTCTCGTATAGTGAAGCAAGGGTGTCGCTGTGATTTGGGTTTTGGTCCCAATTAATACGTTTTAGGGATTATAAATTTTCGCAAGCGAGCCGACTTTGGTAGGCGGAGAAAATGTTGGACAAGTCAGCACGATGATGTTGGGGGAACCTTTAAAATGCCTGAGAATTATTGGATTTGCAATCTCTCTATAGTTGCTTCCACGATGCTTGTGAGTCGAAAAGATATTGCTGGACGTGCCATCAAACATTCTAATGAGTTATCGCTCGTTTGACGCGTTGGTAAGTGATTCTCATGTAAACTCGACAATTTGGACACTTAACATGCCCATTTAAGCCCAGAAGAGCTCCATTAATCAAACGAAAACGAATCTTTACGAACGTGAAAATGATCCTATACTTTCGGGCCTGAAAAAACATAAGCCACCTAATAATACCATTATATAGTACTGGTTATGATACTATCATGTTATTCTGCAACTTGTGTTTCTACAACGACAAGGATAATTGGCTTAACTACATCACGCTATTGTATGCTACTATAATGTTTTGAATTCATGCCTGGAAGTAAATCACATACATAGATGAGTAATCGATGGCAAACACGATATTCACGGAAATATGGTGGCCCTATGAATATCAACGATTTTCAACATGGCAACAGTGTATTGGTTCAAAGGTTAGTATCTGATCAAAAGATATTTTTTGCATTTCTTCTTACGCGGCGGTTTTTTTTAGCGAAGTCAGATTAATGCTTGTGAGTACGTTGCCTCCACTAATCAGCCAATAGCCAAATAGCAAACGGTCAGTAAAGGTCATTGATGATATATTATTTCCTTTCGTTAATGTATCGTAACTCATTAGTTGACCAAACGACTAAACTCTAACAAGTAAATTCGGTGTTCTTCTGAGCTGTTGCCAAGTCAGCCCGATTTGTCCTGGCTGTATTAAGGCCAAGCACCGTCAGGATAAGGCGTGCAGCAGTAGGGAACATTTGGGTGGGTTGAATCGATACGGAAGTATAGTACGCCTTAGAATGCGTACAACTACTGTGTAGGCTCGATTCCGTCAGACATTTGTTGTTGAACGCAATCATCAGAGCGAACGAAACTGGCCTCGCCAAACGCGTGAAATATAATCATAAATTTGCGTTTTTGTAACTGTTGTTGTATACTTTTGCAGTCACTAATTACGATGTGAAAGTATTTTTTTAACGATGGATGACCTTGGCCTGATATATTCAGGTCTATATCAACATGAGGAAGCCCAAAAATCCATTCGAAAATAGTGACAATGCTGCACCTCAGAAATCAAAAAAGACTCTTTATATTTATAGCCTGAGAACTGTTGGTTAAACATATACGCATATTATAGTAAACAGATAAGATTACTTAATAATGTCATTGCACCTAAAAGGCCATTGCACACAGTCTGGAAGACTCTGCGATAATTAATCCCAACTACGAAGCTGCGCGTTGTTTTTACAACTGCTACAATGAAAGTTTATATATATATGTATGTATTTGTACTGGAGTAGTTAGTGGGAATGGTATTATTTGTGGCATATTTTTGTATAGTGTACAGCCCGAAAACAATCGCATCAATACGACCAGAGCCCAGGATGTGTCAAGAATGGAGGACACAGCCCTTTATAAATCCATATATCGATGTCTACATAGATGATTTTACAACAGTAACAGCATTAGTACATACGTCTATTGGAAGAAATTCGTTTAAGTCATGGCAAGCTGTTGCCACCACTGATGACATGGTTCGGTAGCGGTTACGACCCTGTACAGCATCTGTAAGAGTAGTCGACGGAGCCGGCTAGGGGTTACCTGAATCAGTAAATACAACAAGCGCTCACTAGCGAACCAACGTCGCCTTTTGCTTTTTTCGCTCGTCAACAGCTGCAGCAGCAAACGCAAGTACGCTGCAATATGGCGGCAACCGCGATTCGATGTCTAAGATAACGCGCCAGACACCGTTCAGCATTCAACAACAGTAACGATCACCGATGGTGGTAAGCGTAGAAACAAAGAGCGTCAGGAAGAGAGACGCAATTGAAGCATCCCTAGTACTAGCGATTTTTTCAGCAAGACCATTCAGCCGCGGCGGTGACGGCGATAGCTGTTCGAAAAAGATTATGTCTCTGTTATCCTGTTATTGCCAAAAGAGCCGTACTACTCGATGGGCGCCACCGTCGCTCCTCGTGACGCTCGAAGCGTCTGCACCGCTACCAGCTGCAGCAGCTGTCGGACGCTGATGGCAGCTGTCGCTGTTGAGTGGAGAGAGGCAGATGAATACGCCACATCTAAACAAGCGGCTGAACGGCCAGACAGGTAATGACGCGCTTGATCTGCGCTCCACTGCTATTCATCAGCATTGCTCGGAAAAGGGCTGGAACAAGATTTTTCTGTTTTATGCCACTAGGACACGAACTACCAGCTCCAGTGTTCTTCTCCGAGGCATACCTCCTATCTCTCTACCGTCCTCCGCCATATGTAGTAACGATAATTAGAACTGAAAGGATCTATTTGTTACTTTGCTGGAAAAGGCAGAAAAAAAAAGGAAACCGGGAACTTTAGTTCGTTTCGCGAATCTCCTACGGCAGCTCTGGTTGCTGGTTGCAATTTCGAATAAAGATTCGCGCGGCGGCAAACCTTATTTTGGTCATGACCAGGGGCTAACGAGTGTTATTCCGGCATGACAAGTCGTTCTTATTGTTGTTAGTGGCTAATTGGGCTTGAAGTACTAAGCTTTTTTCTGCGTTTCTTTGTTTCTCTACGCGTAGCGATGTCGCTCACACGCATAGCGCTTTTGTGTCGTCGATCAGCTGTATGTGTCGTAGAGGAAAAGCATGGTTGCCAATGGTGGAGAGCAGAGTTTTTAGGGAAATCCTACGGTAGTACGAACATAATCATTCAGAATATATAAAATCAATCTCTTCAAGCGGTCCTAATTTTTTTGACTGCTATTATAATGTTGGTATTTCTGGCGTACTCACAATATCTGCTTGTGCCTGTAAGCTACATTTGTGTACAATCGGAATATGTATGTTAATAAATGATCAATGTTTGTGTCTACGACAGCCGTCCATTAGATGGGTTGGTATTTTTGGTATATGGTGTGTATTTTTTGGCAAAAAGAGGCCGAGTGATCGATGAAGCGGCTTATTAAAGTCGATTCTCAATGTTCTCAACAGAAGATTTGCCAAGGGAAGCCATTACGCCCTGGCAAAGTATTCTTCATCTCAGTACAACGTTTTTGGCAGATATTTGTTGACGGGCACACCGTTACTGTATCAACAATTGACCTTTCAGAAGCTCTTGCCCGCAACGTGCGCGTTATTCCATAGTGTCTACTATCATGCATGTGCTGTACAAGTATTATATTCATAGGGCAAGGCGATGTCTATTTTGGTCGGTAGCCACATCTGTATGAGCGTACAAAATCGTAGCCGTGTCTTTTATTCACTGCCATATTCTGGAGTGAGGAAGCGATGATTACATTTAATAAGTAAAGCTTATAACGCTAAGTAAAGCTTCAACACATTATTGAAGTATAACGGCAGTCACAGTAAAATTGGAACGATTGCACTACGCTCAAAGGCAAATTCGGTCGGTAATTCAGTCGGTAACAAACTAGAAATTTCCTATCGTAAGATGTAGGCTTAGCTATTGACGATAAAAAAAAAATGAGCACTTCAACTACGATTCCAACAATATGTCTGAGCCAATTTACCGTGTAACTGTGTTCAATAAACAATATTATTCTATTTACGTATATAAACATACGACTGACGACAAGATAACCTAACCATCCCTGTTCAACTGGTTGAGCATGTCGATAAGTAACAACACGGCAAATCTTTATAGAATTGAGATTGGACATAGTGCATTAATTATAGTATTTATACGCGTTTATCATGTACAGAACAAGAGCGATATTGATAGGATAACAGAGATATGATTAGTCGATTTTAATGCAGATTTTGTCACTATGTTTTTATTGTAGGTACATCTAGTCATAAGGCCTTGGTACAGTCCTTCTCTAGAACTACAAAGTAAAGGGAAGCAGGTTTTGCTGGATAGCGTAATTTTGTCATTAATAAATTTGGGGACTTGCTCGAAACTACACATACTGTGCCTTCATACAGATAAGTTAATGTAAATGTATATTAGACGGTCTATTTTTGACGTGCGTCTTTTGCGAGTGCGAAAAGCAGAAGATGTTACACGGACATCGTCCATAGCTTGGTCCATCAAGGCATCATGCACGAGTTTGAGGAGGAAGTACCTTCGGCCACAATCTTGTGAGGGGTTTGTACCAAGGGGATTTTAGATATGAGACTGCTGTCTCCACTCCAACAACATTTACTGTGGCTGCCTCAAAGAGTGGCAACGGACGTAGCGTGCTAAGCATTGACGAGATCGGTGCATTAAACAACAATAGAACAGCGAACAAGAAATGGCTACGATTAGACTAATTTCGGTAACACTATCAGGAACAAACACAATACAGAAGTAACTTAAGATTCAGCGTCCCGCAGCATCTGGACCGATACGGATTGCAACGATATGCTTAGCGACTATAGTGTCGTATACTGTAATCTGGAACAGAAGCAGCATGATTCTTCTAAATTTTTCGGATTTAGTATCAATTAAAAAGAAGCCTTTCTATACTATTCCTATCAACATAGTTTATCACCAAATGTATTGACTCGTTCTATCAATAGTATCTTCAGGTAGATTCACATAATTACGCTAATTTACCAAAAACAACCATTTCTAATCACCTTCATGGGCGTTCACAGCCAGCCGTATCAATGTGCCGATTGGCCATATCAAATAATCTGCGCCCCAAAGGCTGTATATGCTCGGTGCTATAGGATTCCGTATGCATTTGAACTATGGTTTGTGGCAGTCTGATTTGCAAACCCAATCAGGTTTTTAGCAGGCTGTCGTAGGACTCAAGATGATACGGTACGCTATGTTGTGGTTCGCCTCGCCACTTGTTGTCTTGACGATCTCGATCGCCATGAGACCGTTTCCGTCCGTCAATAAATCACATGTTAATGTGATGCCGTAAATAAGGCAGAGGAATAACGCTATGGACACTCGATCTAACAAAAGAAAATAGAAATAATCATTAGATTAATTATAGCAATGGCGGTTACGATTTCTGCTTCTACCGTCGTCTTTACTAATGGTTTCCGATATTTGTTTGTTACTGTTCGCCATCTTTGCCGTAGCAACTGCTAAAGATGTCGCTGTCGATATCGTTATAGTCCGTTTGTTTTCGACAATTTTCTGCTTTTTTTTGTTTGTATTTTGCAATAGTTCATGGACAGATTGGACGGGGAAGATTTTAACGGGGAATAAAAGATATGAAGTTTTATTTGTCGTTGTCGTTGTTGTCAATACAATACAGCTCTGTTGGCAATGCAGGACAACAGAATATTGCAGATGGTAAACGGGCTAAAACAATGTTAGCGGCAGCAACGACGACAAGAGTCAGCAATATAGCCGCATACGCAACAGATGAAGTCAACGAGGCTTATACGAAATGTACAGAAAGGCAGAGGGGAATATAGAATAAGAATAAGAGGGGTACGACCCAACAACAACGGAGACATTGATAATGAAATAAAAACCAGTTATACCTTGATCGCACGCGCTAATATTAATTAGTCAAGTCAATGTTTTTTTTTTTCGTTAATAAAACAAATTCTGTGCCATATCAGATGGACGTACATTAACGCATTAATTAGAAGCCGCTTTTTCTGTTTCTGTAAACACTATGTTTTTTTAGTCTCCGAGAAATCAGCATTTTTAAGATATTGATATAGTAATTGTCTATGTTACTGCAATTTTCAAGAAAGTAAATGACGGGGTTTTGTAAATAACACATTTACTTTGAATGTGTATATACAGTAGCTTTTCCCAGACCATTTTAGCGGGTAAACAATTTGAATAACGCTTGAACTACACTCAGTTAACTTAGTCGGTACATATCTTAATCAGGCCCTTGGCTGTCTGCGACTACAAGCTGACTGAGGGTCATCATAGAAGAATAAATTCAGATGCGAATATAACGTTTGGTGCTAAAGACGAACGCTAATTGATTAGGTAAATCTCTGTTTCGCGGAGGCGGGAACGATGGTGGGATCGATTGAAGTCTAGTTAAAACATTGCGCAAGGAGATCGCCAGCAAAAAGGCAGTTGGTTATTGGCGCGAAAATTAAAATGCGCAATTTAAAATCTCAGAATAGGTGGCTAATTGCAGTTTAGAACGAGTTGGTGCAATTGAGTAACACAGAGGTGTAAATGATGTTTACAGTACCGGCTCAATACGGGATTCTTTGAAGCATACATTATCCGGTTGTAATGAACACGTTGAAAGTAAAGAAGAAAGGTAAAACGTAGGCTTTTTACGAACTGAGTCTAGGACTGATGCGAACACGTGTAGTGTCCTCTAGAGAGGTTTTGCGCAACGATTACAGGCAAAAGACCCGCCTGGAACATGCTGCTGTTGTAGACGGCGCGCGGACTAATCTATACTGTCCATCAAAAAAGGGTCAGGCAAAAAGATGGCGCTAGATGGGAGAACAAACAATTTCGGTGATAATGCCGGATAGATTCGGGCTAAGCTAAGGCCTAGAATAGAACACTCTATTTTTTCCAGATGACTTAAATTACCAAGGAGCCTCATGAATCTACCCTACGATTATCAGCAGCGCACAATGTGGTCAGTCGACGATAGTAAATGATCTTATCATTAAGTTTCGATCACAGCCTGGATCGAGGATCATAGAATAGGGCAATGGCTCTAGCTCCTATATTTTGTAAGTTTACGTGACTTTGATTATTTTAATGTCATAAAAAGAACGATGATAGGCGGCGTAGCGTGTGCCTGTTGATTCTTTCAAACGAGCCATCGATGGCAAGGTGCGGTAGAGTTATACTAATCACAACTACACAACCATTAAGAAAGAGAAGAAGAAAGGGCAGTGCATCAAATAAATACTAAAATACCTTTGTTCTACCTCACAGGTTTACAATATATGTAAACTTTCTGTTCATAAACTTACCCCGGAGAATTTGCTGTATATTTTACTGGCGAGGGCAATTTTCGTAAAGTACTAATTCGAAGGTTTTGATCGCGCGGATTTCTATGGACGTATTCTTACAGATATATGAAAATAGATATAACGTTCTTAATTTATTATACGAATGTTGTTTCGGTTATAATTTTTCTGAAATTTAATTAGTATGATCAAAAGAATCTTTTTAATTACTTCATCTAGTATACACCATTAGACGACCTTCATACTAATAAGAGGTTCAGACCGAGATAAACACGTCTCACCTGCCCTTATCTAATAAACAAGTTGACAGGCTGTAACCTCTACTGAATCGTTATTCAAGTTCACTTAAAAAAGTATAACTAGCAAAAGCAGAGATGAGTTCTAGTAGAGTGACGAGCGGTATTTGACGAGCCAAGTAGCATTTATCACCGGACACGAATTTAGAGTGCAAACAAAAAGTCCGCTTTATTGCACTGCTGATTCTACAAAAACGGACGTGAAACAGTCATTTTGCATTATAGATGACTGATCATCTTGTACCGCGTTTGAGGCTCGGGACCTGTCACCGGCTCTCTTCCTAAATTCTGTTAGGGTATCCTAAGATCCTCAGAGTACTGGCCAAGCTGTACATGACAGCCTGCAGATATCCTCGGAACGTCGGCTCATTATGGATTATAATCATCGTCACCATCAATAGAAATAAGTGCGATATCAGAATGTTAACAAAAAAATGAAACGCGGCACTTTATTGACCGTGTACATGACTCGGTCAATGAAACACAACAAAGATTTAGCTTTTTTTTTGCAGCTAGTGACCTTCGACGTTTGAACAACCTCACTGACTCGGGCGCGCTTCTGCTATTGCAGTCGAGGTTTCATCCTTCCACTGGCCGGTTTCCTTCAGCCCTTCCAATGTAACTATTGATCCTTTGACAATCAATGGTTGAACAGATATGTTTTAATGACGCGATTGCTTTTTCATCCCTCGTTATCTGTAGTTACAGTGTTTATCTGAATCAACTTTCATAAAAACCTGTTGTTTTTTTTTTATTTGTTACTAAAGCTGATGTTTGCTGATCCCATTTTCTTTGTATATCGTTAACTGACGTATTTGTTATACCTGATGTGAATTGCCGCTCGCGTCTAGGAGCAAATGCCGCTCGTATTTGTACACCGCTGCATTTGCCCCGGCTAATTTTTCCCTCTTTCCTCTTATTTTTGAGTGTCTTACGCACGCTCGAGGTTCTTGGGTGCAGCCCAAAGCACATTCGCTTCTTTGGAAACAACAAACAGCCTTTGCAGCACCAGTGAGCAGTGTCGATGCTGTTACGAAATCCCACACGATCTGTCTCCTCCTTCCAACGAGAAAGCCCATTGGCGACCGCTGATCGCCTATACAATTATATAGGACTACCATTAGTTGTTTCAGCAGACTGATATCAAATGCTTACATTTTACGGAAGAAGATATGTATGCATGTATGTATGTATGTATGTATGTATGTATGTATGTACACGTATGTTTATCGAGTCGAAATTCGTTAAGAAGCCGTCGCTATCCTTCGCCTCAAATGACGCCACTCACTTATTCTCCTTCGCTTTATCTTCACCCGACAACCGATAGCTCCACAAGATCCATAAACTTCCCGCTTTCCAGACCGAGAGACATCACAGCTGAATGGACTTTAGCCGAGTTATGCTAAGCTCTCTCTCCGGTCGTGCCATGGTCTTCTAACGGCTTTCATTTTTATGCATGATACATACAACAGGCGTCGTTAGAATATATCTGTATCTGATGCTTAATATTCCCGCCAGTAACGCATGTAAGTGGAACAGAGAGGCACTGTTAAAAGCATAGGATAATACGAGGCACTCGACGCCGTTGCATCGAGCATCGTATTCTAAGCTTCAATTATTTGATGTTCGACTTTTAGACGGTGTGTGTGTACGTGTTTATATTGCACGATCGCAGACCGCACTACGTGCACTGGTCGCCGAGAATATTCATCTATAGCGAGCCCTTTTACAATTACCTTTGTCTTGATGCTGAGATCTGTTTTTCCTTGTTTTTTTTTTTTATCATCGTCAATACATGCGAGCACGCTACCATGATCGACTTGGTAAAACGCTACTGTCGTATCTGGTAGGGTTCTTCGCGTGTGTGTGCGCTCGTGTATGTTATTCACATGTCATCATTATAGTCAATATGGCAAAACGCCAAACGGAAACATTGTATAACCGTTAGACGGGTACAGATGTTGAGAACAGTTAAATTAAGAGGCACTCGCGAAGGAAAGTGATACTTGTACGATCAAAAAATCTGTAGAGAAGTCGTAAAGCGCCTGATTGAGTACTATTAAATCAAAAATCTGCGCTCAGACCTCGAAATCTTTTTAGAGCAGGTAGTTATACGTAAAACTATATAACGCAGCAGCTTTCCCATCTTCAACACAGTGTAGCACAGTAATTGAATTCGTCAGTCCACTGGACGGACCGACTACATCACATGGCATAACGTAGCCACCGTTACTCAATTTAGATTCCGCTGAACGCTTTGACTTCTATGGTCGCACATATGTACAGGCCAGCTTTATAGCGGACGGTTAAGTTCAGTAAAATTAGTGCGGTCATAAATCTTAATGCCACGTCAATCAACATTTTCTCTGACGAATATCTACACAGTTCTACAAGATATAGAAATTGTGTTTTCTGAGGACGTGAATGATGTTTATCTTGAAGTAATCGAGTGTGTTGCATAGACTCTAGAGACCGTGTAACAGGTTCTTGATCACAGAAGATATCATTCATATGTTACCATGTGTGCGTAAGCTGCTGAAAACACCGACATCACACGCGCCTAATCTATATCTAAACAATTTTATGAAAGATATTAGTAGATTATTGAAAACACGAAATCTATTTTAGTTTTATTCACTGAGCCATTCTGTATAGGCCGTCTACAATGTTTTCTCCCCTTCATAAACTTGTTTGGCCCCTGCTAATCCCGTAACGACTCGTACCCATGACCGAATCCACGTATACCCAAATTTATTGAATTTTTCAACACGATGAGTGGTTTTGTATTGATTATCACATCTGCTCATGTAAAATCAGCACTGCGTGCAGACTTGTACATGACATCGTGGCAGGGTGCATCATGGTCGAGCATTTCTGATGCGCCTTGCTTATCTTATAAATTCGTAAAAATCGTATTACAATCCTTATAATGTGGCGCTGCTGGTCCCCGTATCGTACCGCCGCAATACCTGTAATAGGTAGTCAGTAGCAAACAATGTTTCTGGCGGTACGTCATGCATCGTGCACGCACCCAAAACAACAACTATTAAAGCCGACAATATGCATGCTCATACACTAACAGCAGACACACCTATCCGTCATGACGAAATATGGACGATGCTGTTTTCTTAATAAAATAGATAAAAACTGCTGTTTTTTGGGTATTGTGCATGTTTTGTAGTTCTGTCATTGCTGGCCACCTTCATCATCTACCGGTTCTAATCGCTTCGGAATATTCACAAATAGACACTGATATACCAAGTGATGATAACGATCGTAATAAATAATGTAACTGCAGTGGCGAAATATGTTGCCAGATAAATCACATTTTTGAGAGAAAAAAATTAATCCAATACGTACTTGGGAGCACTTGAGCGATTACTCGAGCCCGATTACAACGGTGTTCAGCGTTACATTGTCTAATGATGCCCCTTTATGTGCGTGTGTATTAAACATTTATAAAAAAAAAAAAGGCGCTTAGAAATTACCGCCTGTTAGTCAGGTGCTATCGTCGAAAATGTTGATTGTCACCGTTATTGCCATGTTGTAACTAATATGCATGTACGGACAGACGTAGAGGGCGACAGTGTCATTGCAGCTATGCCAACGATTATTTACAAACTTTTCTTTCTCTTTTTCTATATTCAGATGCCGTTGCGGTTGCGTCTGCTACCACGATTGCTCCTCCAAATGGTAAAACTCTGTCTGCGCTTAGTCACTGAAAAACGTGTGGATTACCCTATTTCGTTGGTTGGCGGCCAGTCACGTATGGACGTAAAACTGCAGGAGTGCACTGCACTGAGCCTTATTACATCAGCCCACTATCTGTTACGTCGTATCGTATCGTCAAGTGGAACTGTTTTGACGTACGCCACTTGATGCATTTGCTGAAACATTATGCAATGAACAGAACTTTTTTTCGTGTCTTAATTTCAAAATCGGGCATCACCACCATCAAGCAACAGCTGTCGATCGAGCCCGGTGTTAGGTAGTCCATCGCTAGGCTCACATACATAATTATGAGCTAATGTCGTTCGGGCGACCAGTGCACGACCTACATAAGCCTTGAGGTGACTGATTGTAGCGACCTTGTCACAGGGGCATCCGCGGGATGCCTTGGCCGGGTTTCTACAGGAAAAACCGAGATGCAAAAAAATAGAAATATGATATATAGGAGCGGGATAGACATTTTTGTAGTGGTGGCAGTCCACCGCGGCGGCGGCGGCAGTAACAGCAGTAAGATTTTGTTCGAACCGAAGTAAAAAAATGTACTATAATAAACTCGTTTACAGGGTAAACTGATAGACGACCGAGTTAACCGTGCAGGCAGATCGGTGCATCAGCTTGAGGCGAATCTTCACTATCGCACAATATGTTGTTGCAGGCCATCACGCCTACTTTTGATGCGTATGTGCCTAAATATAAATACTTAGATAGGTATACGTGTTTGATGTTCTAGAAATGTTTATATGCTCTAAACAAATCTATACGATTAACAAAATAGTTTGTCCTTTTTTTGAAACTAATTCAAGCACAGTGGACGACTCGAATGATATAAAGAAGTCGTATCATCATATCCGTGCGTTCGTATTTGCTTATTACACTGATCAAACACGTTAATCTATCTATTGATAATGAACTAACGAGTAGTTCATATTTAAAAAGTATAAAAGTCTGCCTTAATCGTCTGAAATGGATAAATCTATTGATTGAGTTGCCGATGGACTAGCCTAAAATACATAAAAGTAAAAACAAATACTTTTTCGAAGTACGTGGCCATCGTCTAGCGCGTCTTCATTCATCTTGTAGAGTATCCCTTCACACACATTACTTAAATATGGCCTACTAAGGCCACGATATGCGCAAGAGCAGTGGCTAATTTTACGGTATAATCACTGCGCTTTAAATTAGGATCCCACACAATTTTAAATATCGATCAAATATGCCACTCGTCAATGGCAAAGGCAGGTACAATTATTACTTGGTATTTTTCATATGCTATATAATATGACGAGGTAAATTTTGTACTGTTTATCTATCCGCGCTTTCGTATATTGAATTAGAATGGATAACCCTATCAGTAATGCTCCTACCAAGGTCGAACGCGGCTAAGTGCATCGTAGCCGTCATACTATACAGGCTTCAGACGGAATAATATGACAACGGAGCAACTAGTAGAAACACCTTTAATCATACTTATGTCAACTATGGGACAGAACGTGGTGAAGAAGAAGAAGAAGAACATCTAATATAAAAAAAAACGTTGAAGAAAATTACTTTGAGGACGTACAGGGTTACCGTTGTATCCATATGTATGCACAAACGTGATAAAGTATAAAAAAAGGAACTTTTAATGTTAACTATTGATTGAATGAATTAGTTTCTTTTCGTGCAAGGTGACCGTTAATGTTGCTATTCATAAACATAAGCATGAAAACTTATGCACGTTTTTACCTTTTTCAGGTACATAATCCGGATCCCGATCCGATTAAACAAAAGTTTAGACATTATCGGCTAAAAACATAAGTCGAGGCTCCCGAAACTTCTTCACGAAGTTATCACACGAAACATATTTCGACAAAAGGCTCATTCAAGATAAGCGCGATGGCAGAGAGCTAATTAAAGAAGCCCCCCAGAGCCCATTCCCCCTAAGAGACCATAGGAAAGGTTGACGTCTACACATATCCAATAACTTGAGCAAAATATGATGACCGTTCTCTTAGTGCGAGAACGCAAAGGGCCATAACTGTTCCATGTCGTTGGCCATATTTTCGCAATCTAGCTAGCCCTGCTGGTGTGACTGTCTTCATAGATTCGTTGCCCCATCTATATATGTCCCGTTTTATTTTTATCGTGCACAGTAATGTCGTATTGGGTAAAAAGCCGACGTCAAGCTGACTTCTACTATAGACGGTTGTTGGACTACCATTAACTATACGAAGCCGACAATTGCGTACGTACGAAACATGTTCAGCTGCAATAACCAGCAGACGGGAAAGGCCTAAGCTACCAGGCCAGTACTGTTTCGATCGCCATCAGGGCAGTCAGGGGAAGCGTACGACTATTTTCAAGGTCACAAGCACAATCATCATTATCATCTAGATCACCGCCGCTATCTTTATCATCGTCGTCACTGGCGTCTGTGGCAGCAGCAACAGAAGCGGCAGCGTCAATAGCGGCGATACGAGACGGTAGCGATATATCGGCTTTAGAAGCATCGCCTGTTCACCCTCCTCCACCTGTAGCGCTTAGCGCGACTTGCTTGTGCCTCCCGCCCGTTAACAGCGCTTAAACTCGTAGAGAAACGAATAGATGGATGTCAGCCAGATACCCTGGCCTGTTGCCCCTTGAAGCAGCTGCGGTAACAATATTAGCCCTGCTAGCCGCGTCGACAGCAATGTCTGATAGCGCGTACAAACCGTCAATAGGGTTAGGACACAACAGTGAGGGCAGCAGCGGGGGCGAGGGCGGTTCGCCGGGCAGAGTCGATCTCGCACGCTTAGATAGACACACCATGACGCCCCGTAGGAACAACCGACAACAGCTAGAGCCGTTCCTCCATCCGCATTTCTGTCTGCCACACAAATGTGAACTACTAGCGCGCAAAAAACGAACGCAGCGATATGCGTTCCCGTAGTTATGTTGGCAGCAAGTCAGCTTGTCTGACAGGGTAACCCCCGCTCCTATGGCAGTCGCCACAGAATCAAAGTCGGCGGCAGCAACAGCATCAGCATGGCCTGGCGGGTCCTGTTGAATCAAAGGCAGAGACAGCGGGCCACGCAGTGGCTACAGCGATCCGTTTTGATCAGAGACCAACAACTAAGCAGCGGTAGCGAGCAAGCTGCCTACGATTTTCTGGCTTATTAGCCATCTAGTAGATCTTGATAGGTCACCGCCTCTATGAACAACCGAAAGATCTGTATGTGTGGCATCTGGTAGACAGCCTAAATATATTGTTGTCTATTGTAACGATGCGGCTGCTGCTGCTGCTGCTGCAGTTGCTGATTATAAATACGGCGGCGGCGGCGGCGGCGGCGGCGGCGGCGGCGGTGTCGATAATGTCAGCGACAATGAACAACGACAAATGCGCATAAATTTTAATCTTACGGCGAACGGGAGAAAGCGTCTAAAACCAACAACCGGGACAATTACAAGTGGAACAGTCGAGACTACAACAATAACCACAATAAATTACTTTGATTAGATAGGCACAAGCAGCTTACGGCGGCAGGAAATATGGCGAATACCTGCTTCCGCTTCTGGCTCCACTGCTGCTTGGTCCCATCCCCAACGAAAAACATCGGTGAACACGATACGGAGAGACCTAACCTATAACCGTTCAGTTGCGGATAAACGTTTGTATAGTGTAAACCATTCACGCCCGCTAATACATATCAGCATATCGCACGAAAGAGAACTGTTCGCGCATAGGGCGCCGGCGACAAGAGCAGTCGGTTCACAGAAAAACTAGAATAACTGGGTAAAGGGGCACTGCCTCAGTTACGAATAGTTGGAACTGCGAATTTTTGCCGCTACGAGCCGATGGTGCGACAGAAATAGATCCTGAATTTTAATTCACTGAGAGTTTAATAGCGACTAGTATCCCAAAGTGAGAACCGTGATTTTTCTGCGAATAGGACAAAACCAGTACGTATTTACACGTATACTTAACGTACTGACGGCACGATATGATGATATCGGGATCCATCTGTTCGGCCAACTGGTTGATATTTGCCATCTAATTACTGTTCCTATCTATATTGTATTGGGTCGGCGCAATGATTAGCACTCCGTTATAGGCCACTGAAGCCGCACTACGAAACATAGATAAGAATTTGAAAACGGATCATTTTCAAAATCTATCGCGCGACTATAGCTTCTAGCTGGGTTCAGCGTTTCGGGAGCAAAGGGGTAGTTGAATCAGACCCACTAATCTCAACGAAACTGTCTTGGGAATAAAAAAAAATAATGAACAGAAATCTCTTTTAGACTTTACTTGACATTTCTGAATAGCTACCCAGTTTCGACAAGGGTAATGATCCGCTGGAGCAGCAGAGATGCTAATAAATGTCACACTGAGCTGCGATGTGTCGAGAGTTATAATGCAAACAAGATGTCTATCCGGAAATGGAATTCTAAAATAAGCCCATTGTCCTGTCAAACTTAAGATACGGGTAGCAGGTGGAGGTCACGTAGACGTTAGTAAACTGGTCTGCGGAACGTCATTGAGCGTGAACAGGTAAAATTTATTCTGTCGGAAGTTCCTGGCACTTAACGGATCGTCGCCTTTCGTAGCAGTCAATTACGCGTGTCTGTCTCTCCTTCTAACCAGTTCACGTGTATCTACACACAGCAAAGGTGCCTAGTAAGCTACAAGTCTGTGACTGGTTTCAATTTGGCCACATGTTGCTTCGGGCTTGCTGCGACGCTTTATTCTTTTTTTCTATGCGTACTCGTTTTTATGTTACTTTAAATGTATGGCCGGTCCCAATAGGCTCCAAAAACAGATCCGAGATTCATCCCTGTCTGATGACCGGCACGAGCAGCTTTGTTTTTATTCAATCCTCCTCATTGTTGTTATTTTTTAATATACGGGAATCGATGTGTACATTTTTAACAAAGCACGCTATGTACAAAGAGGTTACAAATAAGCAGGTTTGCCTATGTGGGCCGCGGTGTTTTTCCTCTAGCTGTATTTATACCGTTTTTGGCCTGGCTACGTACCCGCTCCGAATTCGCGCAGAACGTGGTAACGCAAAGTCAGCTGAAGCTTGAGTACACAGCTGGCTCAAACCAAATACGCTACCATATAAACTCTACCTACACATTTCTTAAACGAAACCCTGTACTTAAGACGATCCGCTCGAGTTCCAGCGACTGGGGTTGTACGTCACATCAGAATCAGCCGTCATGGTTGTCGTTCTTATAGATGCCGCATTATGTGAGCTTAGCGTACCGATAGGCCGGTCCCAGCACCTAAGTCTACAGGCTACTCTAAAAACGATCATAGCCTAAACGGGCCCCTACCGAGACGACCACTGCGTGGGCCTGCAGCAAGGCCAGCAGGAACGATACTATGGCGCGCTGGTAGCGTTAAAATGCGTATTATACTATGATTCGATTAAAGTAACTATCGAAAATTCGTCTCTGTATATTATTATTGTACGTATGTTATTGTTTTTCAGTTATTGAAGCCGTTTCAAAGCTCAACCGTAGAATTATATGAGGCTTAGCTTAGTTTTATCTTTCTTAGACCTGCCATGATGGCTTCAGTGCTCCTTTCTGTTAAAGCTTAGATTCTTAAAGTTGAAAAGAAAAAAGCGAGACAGTATGCTAGATAAAATGAGCCATGGAATTGAGGCTGTGTAGGCATCAAATTTTTTCACAAAGAAAAAAGATGATATAAATGGTTACATTGTGCTGACACGTTAGAATTTCGCGACGATTTTCGCTAGTGGCAATAGAAGTATTCGATGTAAGCTCGTAGTGAATACAGTTAGTAATAGGTGGTAGTTGTAAAAAAATATGTAGAACAAATTTTATCACCATATCATAGTCATTCATTTGCGAGCCCTTGGCTTGCTTGGATTGTTTTGAAATCTGCCAACGCTCTTCTGAGATTTGTGTTGTTTACAGATCCGCCTTTGCTCAAAGTATACGTTTTTCGTCTCCTGCTTTATTCTTGTCTCCTAATAGTTTTTTTCGAAATGGAACCAACATGGCTTCCTTATGATAGCTGACGATGTGCTAACTTAAAATTAATTGTGATACGTTTCTCTAGGCTTTCGGAAACAGGTTGCGGAAGCTAGCTCTTATCCACAGCGCAAGAAGTGGAAACGCTCGTACATTTGGTTTTGATAGCCGGCTTACTAAAAGTTTTCCAACGCACCAGCACCACTTAAGAGCGCTTACGAACGTTATACTTACGCTTTAGAGTTTCATCTTCATTTTCATCAAAACAAGTCAAACCACGGCCGAAAGTCTTGCATTTCGAAGAATTTGCAAAAATAAGGCACAAGTTCAAGTGTTATGGAATCGATGAATGATTTGGGGATAGCCGTGTCTATTCATGTCCGATAGACCACAAGGTATCTCTGACAACAGTAGACAAATACGTTACCCACTTATCGATCACCTATTATGCCTAAGTTTATCTGCTTTACATGCTAGCATATATGGCAAAGAATTTAAAGGTGACAAAGTGAAGTAATTCAAAAGTTTGTATCAATTTTCAGTTCATTGTAATTTATACCGGAATAGCTCTAGAAATGACACTTTCGAATCATCGCATTAAAGGTGTCTGTATGTGAAACTAAGCAACACTTTGGATTTTAAATCGAAAGCCTGCTTTAAGGTAAGCAGTTCCGTTTTACGAACCTTACTCAGCTGCCGTAGGCTAATAAGGCCTGATAAGTAAATGATGTATACTCGCAACTTGTATGGAATTATACATGAATATTTTGCCTGAAACCAACAAATACCAGAAGCAACTTATTGGCTACGAATGGTAAGTTAAGTGGGCTTTGGGGTGTCGTCCTTTTAAAGGCGGAACTCATTCAACCAATCTGGAATTACATAGATTTCCCTATGCCAAACTCATTTCCTTTTTCTTGAACGAGCCCTGTTGTCAAGGAACATATTTTGAGCTCGGCAAACAGCTGAGTACGGACTTCATAGCTATTCCCCGAGAGCTCTCCTTTTCTTATCCAATGGGTAGTTTCTATCAGTAGACTCCTACTCCATTCCTCGTTCGAAACTCACAGAAGCATCATTTTAGCGTGATTAAGTTGTCCATTCAAATTTCTAAAATGGGAGAAATGTAATCCGCCCTAAACCCAATGAAAACACTACGGCATCAATTATTCCTCGCTCCCAAATAAATGTAGCATCGCTCTGTGTGCATAGAAATGTATCGATGTTGGTAAAAAGAATAGATGCACTGGCGGCCTGATATATTATTATTATTGCAGGTAGTTGGAGCTGTTGTTAACAGCGGCAGTCAAATCAGCCATTGTTTTATCCTAACTGATATCTAGGAATTGATGGTGACTTCGCCAAATGGCGGCAAGATTACGCATGACGGTGAAACCGGACTGGGGAAAGCCCAGGGAGGGTAATATGTTCAGCGTGTCCTTCGCCTTATGATCTGTGTGGACGCGACCTCTACGCGTTTTGTCAGCTAGATTTGGTCGTGCTTTCTTTTCCGTACTTTCCTTTGTAGTTTACAGATGGATACAGGCAATCGAACAACATTAAAAGTAGAGGAAGGATGAAGCATGGCGGATGGTTTACGCGATAACTCGCAGAGATGCTAGCAGTTCTGGATGTTTTATCAATGTGGGTTTCCTTATAAGTCGCTGCGGGCGGAATATACTTGAATCATGGTGCTGAGATCTAGACGCGAATCGTATCTTCTCACGAAGCGTACCATCCTCCCCCGTTAGAGGAAACCTTCGTTACCTGCATTATCACGAATTGCTATGTTGCATCTATGGATGCTATTAAGTGGATGCTGTATGTGCATAGTCGTTAGTCGTTTCTACACGTCATGCTGTCTGTTGAAGGTAGTCTAATAGAAGCGAAACGTACGCGCTCAAGACGTCGATGGTGTATAGTGTATGGAAAAATTGGAACCAGCCAAACAATGCTTTTGTGCTACAGTGTACGATCAAGAGTCTAATGGATCCATTGGGATGGGTCAACCTGCAAAAAGGAAGATAAAATTAATAGAAATGGTTTTTCTTTTAATTGCACACGCGTTAGACCCAAGCGAAGATCTAACGCAGCTGTACTCAGGTATAGTAAGGTGGTATACCTAATTGTTGTTCATTAATCATTTTGATCCCATGCAAGTGATTTCCTACAAATGTGTATTACGCAATTTTTTTTTTTTTTTTTTTTGTTTGCAATTAAGCTTATAGTTAAATTTTACCGTCCGTAATCTGTCAACGTACGAAACGCCATATGCAACTAATGTTTGTTTGTTCTTCTCTTTGTTAGGCGCCACTCTGCAACAAACGAAAAACAAGCTCTACCCGATCTACACAGAACAATTGTTTCATTTTAACATATGTCTAGGAGTGTTCAACAAACAACACACGCTTACGAAGGTAAAGTTGTAACATTAAATGAATCGCGCGTTATTATCTTTAATACTAAGGGAAAAATGGGGGACCCCTTGCGATCTACCAGATAGACCCACGAAAGCGTTCTGTTACTGATACGTCGCTGTGACTTAGTGGAACCTGTGAAACGACAGGGCGATGGCACTGGAGAAAGTTGACGATTTCGATTACGACGAAGTTTTCAAGCAGTACTATTTCTATTCAACAGCCGGTAGTTTATCTTCTTTAATGTGTTAGTGTGTTTTTACTATAGATTTTAAGCATGACGAAAAATACGGTTAAACTGTACACAATGGCAAGGACGAACGAGAAATATCCCTGCCGTGTTTTTATCGCTTAAGATTGTTATTTTTGTAGTAGTACTTATTTATCCGATGGCTTTTTGTGTGTCGATATGTCTCCTCGAAAGTAATGTTCTGTGTGTGAGGTAATTATTGATAGAATATACTCCTACTGTGGGAGAGACTACGCAATACTGGGTGCATATATATATAGGATAGGAGATTTGTTTAGGTCTGTAAAAGGAAACCAACAGCTGCCGTGGAATCTTGTAGTTCACCTACATGGTGTCTGGAGACAATTACGACGAGAACTCGGCCTAGGAGCTTAACGCGTAGCTTAGTTTATTCAGTTTTTACATGCATTAATCGAAAATGTATGTTTTTACATATCTGATCCAGAGATTTAAGTCAGACTAGGTTGAACCGATAAGCGTATAGGCACGCATTTAACTTTATTACATTTCATAAGTATAATTTAAAATAGATTATAGCTTTACGAAGTTTCAGTGAACCATTTCGCAGAAATTCGTTTCGCTTCTACAGTGAGTAAGGTATTTGCTCAGATCTGCGATGTGTGTTTCCTCGAAATAAAATTCGTATTCTTCATACTTAATCGGTCTACCCTTTATTTGCCCTGTCGAAGGGCGGCCAACGACTTCAACATTTTAATATACTACTTATAATACTTACTTGACCAAATTGTTTGTTCTTTGTTTGTCGAATTTGACAACGGGTACTGTTAAAAGTGATCTGTTATTATGCATGATAGAATACACACAGATGCCCAAGACCCTTCTGTCAAATCGGCTCGTCCTTATCTGTGGTTATGAAGTGCTACCAGTTCCAATGCTATGTTACCGAATCTCTAGAATCTTTAGCAGTTCGAGGAATAAGATAACTAACGACGGTTTAATCTTGTCAGGCTAATCTTGTGAAAGGGTCGTCGCCACTACATAAAACACAGTGTATTATCGAAGTCTGTTTTAGATGAAATAACATACTTGTCAATAGAGCCAATGTTATTCCAACGTCAAATATCGTTCGACATATATAGATGACTGCTTCTCTCGCTTGGGCAAGATTCGGGTTTAGTTAAACATAATCACAATGGCTGTCTCTCACAGTGTCTTACCTCTGCACTACCGTTTCAAGGGCACCTTGACATTTACGAAGTTGTTCACCATTGGTGCAATCTAGGAAATAGTACCGTCGGTACCGTCTCATCAGTGTACCACAAACATTTATTGTTCATTACTGATGAAGGACGACACCATTCGAACATCGTTCCCGGGATAGATTGAGTAGTCATCGCTTTAGGTTACTCGTCTGTTGGATACTTCCATAGATAATATGATCATATCACGACGCTTATGACGTTAAGGCGAACGATGAGAGCTGATCTACGGTCTCGGGCACCATGAACCAGTGAAACCGAACAGTGTACCTACTTTGAGCCAGATGTAAGGCTGGTTTTCAAGGAAAACTCATCAATTGTTCTAGCATCGAATATGTCACAGGGACATGATAATGTTGGGTTCATGCGGTTTGGCTCAGCGGGCAGCATATAACATTAGTTATACTATAAAATATATTTCAACAGGTATATAAATAGCTATGAAAAAGGGTTCCATTTATATATGCGTCGTACCATGTGTTTTACGTGTTTTCGTAATATAACAGGCGTCCAGAATGCTCCGTCAAGAGTATTCGAGCACAGTCCAGTCAGACAGCGGACGTTCCGGCAAAAGCCGAAACATTTAAAACAAATTTCCTTCTTCTCTACGTAATCCGTCAGGTTAACTAGCGTTAACCAGCCCCCCTGAAGGCCCTGTGCCGTTGTCTGCCTGCAACGTATGATGCAAATTTTCGTGGTCCTGATCGTACAGGGAGCAAGCTGTGTAAACGAAATACGAGAAGGCCTCTTTGATCTCTGTAACACGCACAAAGCGCCGTCTCTGCTGCCTCCATCTTTGTAGAATGGAGTCTGCCTTCAGCAACAACAATACAGCCATCCCAGGTTCATCAAAAACAAAAACAACGGCGGCATAGCAGTAATAGTAAAAGGAGCAATCAACAGAAGTCGAATAATATATGGCCTACAAGTGGTAAATATATAGTTGTCGTGTAGAATCGTGGGTCCAATTAGCATATAAGCCCAAGGGCAAGACCCCGACATATATATATACACACACCTGTTTTTGTGGCTGAACAACATACTCATGAATACTGTGATTTTTTTCTTATATTAGATCATCTGATAAGGGCCGCGCGTTGCCGTTTTAATATTCATAAGAACATCGCACCAGTAAACAGTCAAAATTTAATAATTTAATACATTTTTTTTTCTTTGAATTGCGAGGCCCTCCCCATATCTCATACCAATGTGGCTGTGTGTTCGCTCATATAAAAAACGAGTCATTAATGCATTTTAGTTAAATTATAATGTTATTGTTTTTTCGCACGAGAGTCTTCATACATACTCCCTTTGGTTATATTTTCTCCAATGTGGGGACTACATGTGTAGGGTTTTTTACAACTTGCCCAACTTTTTCTTGTGTACTCACGTTGTTAGTGTTTTCGTTCACTTGATCAATGTATAGAGACAATAGTGTATTCGAATAGAAGTGGCATTTATAGGTTTCAAAAAATGTGTGGTTACTACCGATACAGTCAATAGGAACGCTGTCAGTTAGTGAGACGAACGCTTAACGTACGTCATATACCATATTCAGGACGTTTTTCGCCTTCAAAAGGCCGCTGTCTTTCGATACTGTAGTTATACTTGGGAACGATACGAGTTATACTTGATAGGAAACGATTTCGACCACGTTGGAAATAAAAAAACCGAATAATATTCACACTCACCAAAGTAAATGTACAGCGACAGCTTAAATTAAGACTTTAATGAAATAGAAAAGTGCACTGAGTTTTAGCTAGGAGGAGACATCGTGTTTGTTAGTATGGCGTCTTGCTCACCCTACTTCCGGGGCAATTACGCATGATAAACACAGTAATAAAAACTTAACTGTGTGTATTTTTGAGCGCTAATATCATATCCAGGACGTTTTAATCATCTATCATTTAAATTGATTTGCTTGAATCTATGAGTGCAAAAGCAGTGACGATTCGGCAGACATTACACTGTTATGAACAACGGACAAGTAGTATCTGTGCCCAAAATGCACATACGTATACGAACGTAGATTTCGTAGAGACTACGTATTTATTAAAAAAAAAAAAAAATAATATAGGCGATAAATAAATGCGACCAGCAATGTAAGGGACCAATGCGACGTAAGTTCGAGTAACATCGAGAGTGGATGGTAACTATAATCGGTCTGAAGTAACTGTAACTTGATCTATGAATCTGGCTAAAGATCAAACAGAAAACAGTTGACTATACTTTGGAATAACAGCAGCTGGACAAAAGAGGCATTGCGAGCACGGGTATCCAAATCTAAATAACAATTTTTGGTCTGGTAACGCTCGAGAATCATTGTTAGTATCACAGTCTACTTTACAGAGTACATAGTGCCCTGTATCTGAACTTCGGCGTATAATTATGACATTTGAGATGGCCGAATTTTATATATACTTTGTTTCTTAACCTTGGTGTTTCTGCTTTGTTTTTTAAAATCTCTGTGTAAAAAATACCGTGTAATCTGTATGAATAAAAAAAGTTATTCTCTTCGATGGAGATATCGTCCTAATACGTTTTTTACAGAAACTCAAATCAAAGAAGCGCTTTACTAAAAACGATGCTGACTGGTAATCTGGGACGTTAGCTTTGAGCGAAAAGCATCAAAATGGACATTGCGTCGTTTTCAAGTGACCAGAAAAGAAGATCTCCTCTCGGGCGCTGATATTGTTGTTGCTACGGGTTTACATCTTCATTTTTGTCGTTGTAACAACATGATGATGACATGATGAAAATCGACTTTGGTCCGCTAAAATACAGCCCGTCTAGGTTTCACTTGCCTGCTCACTTAGATTACTTATCTAATTCATATTTGCCTATCCAGAGGTGAGACCTATTGGTTTCCTCCACCTGGCGACGTATATTCATCGGCATAGTCGTACCCCTATAGATATATGTAGTAGTAATCTACTATGGATTTGAAGAACGTTTTTGACAGTTAACCATTAATGAATATATTTGATAGATAGCTTGTATATCACCATCGAACGTCAAATGACAGATTGTACTATTGGCTGCTGATCATCAGTTATGTATTTTTATATTAAAAGAATCAAACAATTATATATTATAATGTTTTGCTTATACATATGTGTCGGATGAGACCCTGAGCCCTTGTGCGACAATGTGTTACGGTGACCCTAGATGACACCGGTCGCCATCAACACGATACAAGCTCACATGTCTATTAGTTGATAAAGGTTTGATGACCTAACGAAAACATTCATCTTATTAGATTATCCTCCTTCTTATAGGGGCGAGCAGCTGGTCCCCCTCGGGCTCCGAAGGCGGGCTAAACCAATAAAAATTGTAAAGTTAAACTAATATCGACTCGCATCCAGGAGTGGAACACTCGGAGATCGACAATTTGCACTTTCGTGGCCCTGCTGCTCGTTAGCGGAGGCTGACGGCGAACACAGCGTAGTCGATCAGTACCCATATGACGTGTCGTCGCGGTAGTAGGTAAGAAGGTCTTGAACTTTAAAACGTTACTAGAATCCTCCATTATATAGCTATTCAAACCCAAAACAGGCCTTTATCAAACGTCAATGGCTAGGGATATCAAGAAGTTCCATCCTGTAAGCTAAATAATCTGATAATGTTTACACAATTGTAGGTCTCTCTTATGGCGGTGAGCGATGCGAGCAACGTTAGGAATATGCCAATTCATCTGGTAGTAGTTATTTTTAGTCGAAGGAACTGGGCCTTTTATTACATTACATTAGAATTATTAGCGGGTCGAAGCAGCCGGCCCGAAGATGCCCTCATGGTCGACTGATTAATCTTCGAACCACTCGATGTTATTATATTCGTTATAGCTATCAAACTTTGCACTGACCATATTTGTTATTTAGTAAAAACTCATAACCATTAATGGCACCTTATTTCGATGAGCATGGATTTGCCTTCGTTCCATTTTTTTTGACCTTTGTGGATTATACAGAATACAACAGCAGTTAAAATCTACATCGTTCGTATCTTAGTGGGTAGCATTTCTTATGACTATATCGAATGGGTAAAAATCGTAATTCCAACTTCAGCATGACAGTTTTATGTATACGAAAAATAAGAGGTTTCAGCTGCGCTAATACTAATGCAGTTCCGGTCAGGCAACTCGAAACGTTTATGTTTATAAGTATACTCATTTAAATGTTTATCTCGGGAAGAATATACCAATATATTTTATTATTCCTGATGTTATTTTCCTATTGATTTGTATCGCATGTTTTTTTTTTGGGCTCAAATTATTCTTACTCTACTTTTTTTTTAATATGTTTTTGTTTTTATTATTTATAACACAAATATTTCATATACATATTCAGAATGTGTAGCCCATGTCTCACTTTGTAGACTAAGGCTAAACGTGAAGTGAATGAACCGGGCGTGGCCGGTCTGATCCTGAAAAGACCTAAAAGAAGGAAGGGGCTTTTGTTAAGTTGAGTAATGTCATCTTCCGACAATTTTACGCTGCCAGCCGAGCTTCTAATTCAGTTTAACCTGAGTAAGGTGACGTAATACTTATGGTAGATTTCGGCGTGGTCACAGTAAGTAGCATCTTAGCTGACGTATTACTAACGGAGATTTAGTAATACAGCCCAGTTAGATGCCGACGAAGCGCCTGCCTGTCGAGTCATTATGGCTACACTGACCCGAGACTGGAAGCAACCCATTTCGTTCTGAATGCCACAAAAGCAGGAATTTTTGCTTGCGATCTTTGCAAACAACGGTCCGGGCAGGATATTTCCACTGTAGCAGATATCTCGACGACTCTTTGTTTGGCTTCAGTTATCTTATAGGACGATGCTGCTGATTTTTGATGATTTTTTCTACAAAAAAACAATACGTGTGGGGCGCACATCTTCTAATGAGATTTGAATGTTTTTTTGTCTGGCTTGATGATCTGAATGCTCTTTATCGGTTTGTTAAGTTTCAACATGATTACAAACTTTGCGTCGAGCTGTTCGTATATGAGCAGCTGGATGCATAGTTTTAGTTAGTAAAATGAGGACTGTTCACTGCAGCATATCTGTACTATGAATAATTATCTTTTAAAATTATATTGGTCCTACATCTATTGCTGCAATGTGTGTGCCTCTTTAGGGCTTGAATAAACATAAACAAGCAGGTGCACGTAAGTATACGAAAGGTGACACTATACATCAAGTTAACTTTAAGTTTAAGACGTTGCATGAGACCCTTCTCAAAACGTTATAGTATCTGTACATAGTACCGTATTGTACTGTTGTTCTAGCTGGATGCACAGTATCGATGCGTTGTTAAATAGCGCCAAGCGTTAGCGCCAGATAACTCTTTTCCTCCTTGCAGATTAGCCAATTGCCAATGGCCGCACGAAGATGTCAAACCTTCGTTCGCTAGGCAATCTACATACACGCAAAATACAAATAGCCACTTTATTGAGAACTGTCTTCCTCCCCTCCTCGACATCTACCCATCTCCGGATGCTCGTTTACCTCGTCCCAGCCGTGCTGCTACCTTTACGGTTGACCTAGCCATCTAACAATGCCCTCTAACCCAACGCGTTTCACTGGGTATTAACAGCAGGACTAAGAGCTAACCTTGTATTCTTCTATCACTTGGCATTATGCACTGCTAGAATTGATATATCTACAACTAATAGGTTATGATACGCATACTTAATAGATGCAATAAATACTTGATAAACCATCGGGTAGACACAAAACAGCATAGGGCTACTTCGGTCTTACCTACAACACCGACCAGATTTTATACAGCCACGTGTCGTTGCTGCTCAAGTAGTAGCAATATTGCTAACTAGATCGCAGCGATTTAGTAAATGTTTTAAATCATATTTAAATCCTGTGTAAGCAATCGGAATATATCGAATCGAGTGCGTCCATGGATATATGCTAGAATATATATAGGACATACACTTTTCTAGAAAGACAGTCGGAACAGTATAATAGATTATTCCGCCGAGTGAAGCAAAACGTCGATTTTGTCGATAGTAACTTATAAATATGAGCAAATAGGTTATACGAGACCAATAATAGTTGCAAATAACAATTAGCTTGCACGGTAATTTATTATCTATGGGCATTTGTGGGTGACTTAAGTTTGCTGTCGTTCAATGCACGATGAGACGGAGCGGCTATTTTAACCCGTTATCGCAACGTACATATGCACGTACAACGTACAGACCTTGTCGTCTAATCACCGCCGCGACTGCGATCGTACTCGCTTGGTGATCGTTAATTTGGCCGTTCGTTGAGCAGAGCTTTCCATGTAAGTCATTTTATTTCGACAGTTTTCTGTAGACTCGACACTTTTTACAAAAACTCTGTTCGTTTCAAGAGTATACTGCTTGTTGCTTGGTGACGTTAGACAGCCCTGATCCGGATCGAATTAGCCACCAAACAAACAAATCAAGCGGCTAAACGCTGAAGTGACTGAATAATACGTGACGTGTTTCTCGACGAAGTACCTATACATAAAAACGCATTAGAGTTAACCCTAGCACGGCATCCGGCTAATAATGGCCTCTTATAAAATATATTGATGCGAACGTCCCAGAGCGCAAAGTCCGACATAAGATATGGCAATAATTCAAATTTTCTAAATACGAGTTGATTCGTTGAAATGTAGGCCACTCAAAATGAGAACTACCGTACCGCTATCCACTGCCGGCGTTGATAATACGTCCTGTATTGAGGGGTGTCGTAGCAGTGACTCTAGCATCGTATCATAGGTGGCTTTGTGCCAGAATTGTCAAACCACTTATTTCGCTGGTTGGATGCGACAGCATAGAAGGGGCGGACAAGTCCGTTCATACCAACAATAGCGACAGCTTGGCCGCTACCGTCGTTGTCCTAACCTCTCAGCTGAACGCCCGAGATTCGACTGTACAAACCAGAAAACACATTCGAAACGTACTTGACCTATCGAGCACATCGATTGAACTACAAATGGATGGAAAAACGCGTTCGGTGCAAGCTCTCTCGATATATTGCATAAGATATGAGGGCACTACAGAAATACTTGCTGTTAACTTCGTTGTGGAAACTTGGACAAAACCGGCTTTCTTTTGCCCTTCGCCCTTGACCCGTTCCTGAGGATGACTAGTACCTAAAAATGTCTATCTTGACAAAAACATCCGCGAAAGTTTAATCTCTATACGACTGAGCGCGACTGTCGATCTCAGGAACGCGGACCTAATTTGTCGGAATCAAATCGTCGGACAACAGATGCGTCCTATTGCTTAGCCTGTGGCGCGGACATATCTGACACCCAGTGATATCGGTTAATGACACATATAGTCTTAGGAAGAAATGTATGTCTACCAATAGACCATCCTCGATCGAAATGAGAAAATAAAACCACCCATTATGAAGAGAAATAGGGGAACTTTGCGTAGGGTATGTGAAATGTCTTATGTATACATGTATTCAAACAAGCTTATAGTCAGTCATTTGGTGTTGCCACTATATGAGGTGTCGTCGAGCTT
Organism: Varroa jacobsoni; assembly: GCF_002532875.2. Taxonomy (NCBI): domain Eukaryota; kingdom Metazoa; phylum Arthropoda; class Arachnida; order Mesostigmata; family Varroidae; genus Varroa; species Varroa jacobsoni. Next base: position 11,444 of record NW_019213906.1, on the reverse strand, counting down.
TAAAATATGAATTTTCTGGAAATTGAAAGTGGAAGTTTCCCTACTCACTCGGACCTAAGTGCCGTTCGAGTTACTGCCAGCCTGCGACTGCTCCAACGGTCTATTTGCGCTGTAGGCGAAAAGACCAAATATTCGTCATGTCTAGCAATTATTTCACGTTTGAGATAACATTTTCGAGACTCAAGGTATGCTAGATTAGACTCTCGTTTCGTCACTCATGCGTGTCGTCCTTATATTACAGCTGTCTCGTCCTATTCGACTTGCCATAAGGTCTTGTGACTGGTCTCCGCAGTAGTTCGAATAAACGCGTTTCTGACTATGTGGTGCATTTGACAGCATTCGTAATTATGTCGAAATGCATTCATGGACGATTCATAATAACAACTAAAAAAGGCTGAATGAGCGTTAGCGTAAGTTTTTATTGGAATTCGTATTAATTAGATAAGGAAGTTGTCAAGGATAGAATCTAGTAGCATAATCGCCAACCTGAAGATGTCGTCGCTTCGGAATCGTTTAAAACAAACATACTCTAGCAGCAATAGTTGCTGTGGCAATTCATTATAGAAAAATAATAATAGTAACAATACCGATAATGCTAATAATAAAGTCCACTTTACTTGTTCTTTACTTTAAAGTCGTAACTTTAAAGTCCACTAAAGTATAAAACTAATTAAAGTTACACGGGGGCATTGCAAGACAGCTATGGTCGACTGTGATAAGTAGATTATTTTCTGCTTATGGAACGCTCAACACCGGCTGGAATCGCGCGTAGGACAAACCGCTCTAGAATAGCTGTCACTTTTTATTGCCACCCCTATCAAGTATTCAGCTTGACTTTCAGACATGCAGATTATGCTGTATGATCATTCGATGCTCACGTTAGCGGCTGTCTAGAACTACTGCAAAAAACAATAGGCCTATAATAATAACAAAAACATCTGCCCTGCATTTTAAACTCCTATACGCAGCCGTAAAGTATCTTTAATGATAGTATGTTCGATAGTCTTAAAAGTGTTTGATTACGAGCCTAGGTTTTAGAATAGATTATTTTCGCATAAAACTACAGCTTATTTAAACCTGGATCCTGGCTCCTCATAGTTCCATGAAGAATATGAGTGCATATAACAATCAGCGGCCAAGTGTTATTACCATTTAACGTTAGTAATCAATATATTTCATCTTATGTGAAGCTTTTATGTTACTGCTGCTGCTTGAGCTTAGCTGTGCAGAGACTTGAGAAACGATTTTTTCGTTCTAAGCCATTTTGGCTTATTAAAAAACGAACATATTGCTTCAAGTTCTTGAATGAGAGTATTCTTGAAAAAAACACATCGCAAACTGGGCGCGAACGGGTCGAATAGTGCTTCTATATGTGTATATGTACAGTGGCATGCTATGATTGTCGTACGGCGCATCATGAACTCAGACTTTTATTCTCACTATCGAGCAGCATCATGCGTCGTTCGACCTCTTGTCCTCCCCCACTCCAGCCCCCATCTTCGTTGGCGCGCTGCAACGATGAGACGCGTAGCTTTCAGAATCCTCCGTGCCTCGAGTTAGGCACTTTTGAGCTCGCAGGCGAACCGAAGGCAGTGTAGTAAGGCGATGCCCCAGTATGAATTCAGTGAGTTGAAATCGAACGCGTTCTCATCCGCTGGCTGTTGTTATTCATTGCTTCAATAGCTCAACGACCTGCTGTTGCTGCCGCAGCAGTAGCGGCCCGTACCGTTCGGCCCTGTCGAAAGAATTACTGGACAGACGCGTTTCAGGAAAATATGCACACCGTCACGTGGCGTTTTCGACGCCCCTCAAGTAGGGTTCGCCACGTTGAACAGGCCTGTTGCACAGCTCAGCGAGCGACAATGCTATAGCGAGTCACGAACGTGATGACGTACACAACTAAATGGCTAACGGCGACGCTGAACGTAGCGACAGCTGGCTAGGCTGTTTGCGCACTAAGTAAATATTTGTCTGATGAAGACAGATAACATATTTTCTCAGAGTTATATTGTCGCGCGTCGCTGCGATAACTTAGGAAATTGGGCTCAGCGATAGGTTCCATGGCGGCTAGGTAGTTCTCTATTTCGAATTGATCCTTATGGCCTTCGAAATATAGCAGATACGGCAAACGGTACTTGTAGTACCGTTTCAGCTGTTGCTGCTAGCAGCTGAAAAAAGTACGAAAAACTCAGCTAAGCGAAATGATTTCAAAAAAGCAGAAGAAACATGTTGGAACTGCCTTCTTTTATGGCCATGTCGCGCTTTCAGTACGCATCTCCTTAGCTACCATACAGTCGTATCAACTTTGCAACTATGTCCTGCGATACCATAGTGGTTGTTAAAAATAGAGCGAAAGACGTGAATTGTGCTATACTAGCGAACATTTAACGCCGTGTAACACTGTGGGTGCAAAGTTTCGCATTGTATCATCATATTTTACCGACGCTGCAGGCGAAGAAGCTGCCCCACACGGTTTCCTTGTCAGGGCTCTAATGGCTATAGATTTACGATCGGAAGTTTATTGAGTGTGCCGTTTACTTGAAGTTAAGTGTGTGTGTGTACAAACACAAAAAATCCGGAGGCCCTCGTCGTTCAGCTGACAGCATGCTTATCGTAGGTATTCTGCCACCTACCTTTGCATCGATACAGCAATACTCTCTTGTCCACGGAAAAAGAAGATGATTACGATCCGAGTTAAAGAAACGACTGACAAGGAAGAACCTTTAAACAAAATAGCATAGGAATCGATGCCGACAACAGCTCTTGCGAGGGTATAATGGATCTTCAATGAAAGAAAAACCTCAGTTCCTAGGTCGGATTGAATTGAGAAGTAAATATAGATATGGAGGCTTTAAACAAAACGGCAGTTACTTTTTAAGGGCACCACTAGTAACATTCAGGATGTCGCAATTACGTACATCTTGACAACGTCGTGACATTTGTTGCCACTGCTTCTGGCAGTGTCGACAGATCAACTGCAAACTCGACACACATTAAAAAGTTTAGTTGGGATAACTTGAGGTACTTTGATGTAAAGCGTCTAAGTATTTTACCAGTTCACACTAAAGTTGTAAATAGAAAGTTGTCGCCCCATGCCCTTTCTAATTTCGAATAAGCCCTGTTTATGACAATTAGTCAACAGATATACTAGCTTTGTGGATCCGCCAACAAAAAATTCAATCCTGTCACTGTTATTTCTGTCGCCTTTTGCTATCTTTTTTTATGGTCAAAAGTTATGAGAGCTGGAAGCTTCGTTTAGGTCAGAGAAGATCTTCATGCAGAAGTGTGCAGAGCATTCCAAATGTTTTTGTATCGGCTTCTGTTTAATATGGGTCAGCTCGTCACTAATTCGTTGTCCAGCAATGGAGGATCGATTAGAATTATTCATGTCTCCCAGACTACTCCCCAACCCGGCTTTAGAAGCGACATTTGAGTGACTGACGCTCCCAATACCGTTCGACGAACGACCGTCTGGAGCCCTTGGAACACGATCTGGATATTTATTTTTATCGAAACTTAAGTGAAATTGCGCCTAATCTCTTTTGACTAATTTCACGCAGTGCTTATGAAGTTTTGACATTTGCATATGTCTACAAATATCTGTTGCGCAAATTTTACCCCAAGCACTAACCATTTAATATAAGCCATCATGAATGCTGCTTTATTAGGTCATTGGCTGCTATCTATATTCCCTACAAAAAGTTTACCTAACCTTGTGACGCCTACCGGGAAATTTTAATTGAAGGAATTTATTTACCAGTTGAAGATTGTCTGAAAACGCTACCGTAATCATACAAGCCTACCATGCCATATATCCCAAAGGCCACGGCATTAGCCTATGTGCTCTTTTGTCTAATGTATCAGATAGGTATAAACCTTGATCGCAAAGCTTCTATTTTATTTGCTCAGTTAAAAAGAAAAAATTGAATTCTTCTTTCGCGGCGACGTTTTCTCTGTGTAACTATGCACGCCTGCAAGAAGAAGAAGTATTACTATAGCTTTTCAACAAAGCCTTGTATTATAGAGCCTTCTATTTAAAGCCATATTTCGGAGAAAAGGGTACGTCCATCTGTTTCTCTCTATATTTTATGCCTGTTAAACCGGCTTCACAATGCGCGTACCCGCGGTGTGGAAGTTGTGATAATGCCACCTGCTGTTTACTGTTAAGCATGTTGGTTTCCATATGTGGATTATCTTGTTCCATGTCCAACAACAAGGCCTAGGCTTGTTACTTGCCTATAGCCAGGCTACTAGTACCTTCAGTGACCAGCAATGGCTTCATCGTTTTGTCGCCGCAACGACCACTTGTGGCCTAATCCCGCTGGGAGACAGGCTATGGATAACGGACAGACGGGCGCATAGCCGCTATTGGATTGACACCGAGGGCCATTGCAACGACCGCTAGTACCAGCGTCGATAGTGATGGTGGATGCGTTTGCGTCAAGCGAACGTAGATAAAACGCCCTGTCTGTAACGCTCATCTACCTTTATATATATAGAACTAGGTGTAACTGTATGTGGGGCACGTATGTCCTAGAAGAAAAAGGCTTCGAAAAGATGGCGCTGGTAGGAAGAAGAGCAGTCGATAATTTGGCGGCGTCAGCTTCAAAGGACGTGGAAAACGAAGTTATACTAATCCGAAAGGTCATAGCTAATAGTCCTAGCCAGAGAGCGAATAGTAATGAGCATGTTGTTCTCGAGATGTTGCGTACGCTAAAAGGCACAATATGTATCGATATTCATGAAATGCTACGCACGCTTGCTAATCCACCTGCGCCTCTGTATGGTCATAATAAAAAAATGCCCGCTTCCACTGAGCAAATGGCATATTTTAAGTATAACATAGTAGCTTTGCGATGGACTTCCTTTTTCGAGCAATTTACGGTAATTTGTTTAACACACTGTACATATTGAAAGACGTAAAGCGCATTGATAATGACACCATTAAGTCAATCCAATCAGATAGAAATTGAGTTGTGGGCTTGTAGATACCCAGAGTACCAGGAGCCTCTGTTTTGATGCTATTATCGGCTAACGATTGCAAGGTGATCCAAGAGGGCCATTGGCTACGTACGCTGCACTACTATAACGTCCAACAACTAAAAACGTCTTCAAAAAACGAGCTCAATTTCAAACTAGATTGCTCTCACAACCATAATGAGCAATTCTCTGCTTTGTTAAATACACATAGGTCGTTTGTCGTTTAGCAACAACTGTTTTCCTGAATTTATCTGCTGGTATTAGACGAGCAAACGGTAGATTGCGATAAGGAAATTTATCATAGTAATGTAAAGATGTCAAAGAATACTATATAATGAAATGATGCGCAGAGAAAATTGTTTAAAAATTGGCATCATCGACTTGTCAGCTAGATATTAAATCTCCCTTAAAGATTCTTATCAAGTGTATATGATATGGGGTCCTTAAACGGGGGGTAATCGAGGCTCGACTTTGACGACGATTGGTGCACCGCACGTTCTAATTAGGACAATAGCTAACCGACATATATAAATATCATATTATTAATTTGCTAGAATATATGTGACGTTTACTTTATTAAGCACTTTATTTGAATAATTACGTAAATATTGTCGTTTTTGGTCTTTTATTGCCCATCTCACTTCCCTTCAATACATTCCCTTGTCACCTAACATACAACAAAGTAAAAAAAAAACTATGAGCACTATATAATTTAGGCTTTTGGTTTTTTTTTTAATAACCTATATATTTGCTCCACTTATGATGCCCCTACGAAAACCATCGGGTAAATATGCAGATCTTACTGGTTCACTCATATCCATAAATTTAATGACGGAAGGGCATCAACAATGTTGAACTTAGGCGAAATTATTAAAAATTACTGTTCCTGTTGAAAAATGGGTGCCCAATAAGGCCAGATTCGTTTGATCAGTGCTTTTGAAAGGCACCGTCCAGGACAGACATCTGCGTTTTAGAAATACGAGCCTCCTAAACGCGAGATTTTGGAGCTGGATTGAGAGGCCAGTATTTTGTTGAACTTTATTAATATAATGGTATGTCTTGGCATTTGAAGTGGAGGACGTCAATGAACAATTTGCGCTGACGGTAACAACATCAACAGAGATGTTGTCAGAGAGGTTTGTTTGAACTGTAAGATAAATAAGTGGCGTACCTTTTACGAGATGCCATTTAGCTGTACATATTAAGTAAGTACAACTTAGCTGAACTCCCCCGTTAAAGAAGTCTTAAACGAACATTAAAGATTATTCGGTAATCATGATACGAAAGAAAGCATTTCTTTAAAAGTAGGTAACGACTTTAATTATGCAAAGGACACAAAACCACTTTCTAGATTTCATTGATCCTCTAAGTTATATATGGTACCAGTAGAAATTTCACTGCGAAGACTGTAGTTATTACATTTTACCCAGCCGATTATCTATATAATAAGAACTCTATACAAATATTAATTATCCGCGTTGCAAAGAACCTTCACGAAAGATAGCTGAAGAAACATTGACAGTGTCTTAAATAATCTTGGATAGGCTTAGATAGTCTTTTGGGTAGCGGATGTTATTCAGTAAGGATTTTAACAACTCACTCCATGCATATTATCGGGTGACCGTTGTCATTTTCATTGAAACAGATAACGGTTATTAAGCCATTGTAAATGGATAGATTCTAGAGGACAGAATCTATTTTACAAGGAATCTGTTCTCTGTGACCAACTCACATTTTCGTAACAAATACAGAACAGCTGGTGACTTTTTTAGCATAGATTTGGTATAAGATTAAATCTTCCAGCTACAAACTTTACATTCTTCGAATCAAACATTTGCGAAGATGTAGCGATGCAGTAGAATATTGTAATTTATTCCCTACATAGAATGCACGAAGGTTTATCCCAAAACGTTTCTTATTAACTTCCCATTCCACCGTAAGACGACACACCAGAATCCTTTTACGAAACGCTCTCTTTCCAACCAAATATTTGTAATGGATAGCGGCATACGATGTTAGTACAATTCAGCTAACCTTTTAGCAGGTAGATTTTTGTCCTGCTAGGACGATTAATGGCTAAACTCTCAATGCAGCTAGGCCACATGAGTAGCCGAGCTTACCTTACTAGCCCCGTGTATCTGTCCACCGTTTCTTATTTCACGATTAGAAAACCAATCGTAAAAATAATGGCATGGAGACAAACATGTCATCGTATTATCAAACGACTTTCAGAGAGGGCGCCAGCTGGTTGTCAGAGGATTACACGTCAGGAGGTCTGAAATGTTGGTTTCTATCAAGAAAGTATAGAAAATAATGGAAGAAAACCTCATATAACCGCATCTCATGATCGTAATTCCATTGGCTGTACGGGGTTCGCCGGCGAAGCTATACGCGGAGGTACGCCTAAGAAGCTCGCAATTGAATTTTACCTAGCTCCAGATATCTACTATAGCTATTTACTATATAAATACACTACAAAGACCTGCTTATTGCCCACTTTTATCTGCTCTTACTCGTACTTTCTCCTATTATTTTTCATTGCCATCTACGTTCTCCTATCGGATTTATTCCTAATGAGCTCCTGAGCTGAGCCTTTGCAGTGAGCAGTTATGGCTGTTTCTACCACTAGTGAATTATTCGGAATTAGCAAATTGATCTCTAATACGTAAATTATAGCTCATCTAGTCACATATTAAGACGCGCAATCTAGATCTACCAGAAATAAACAAGAAGTTCTTTTTGTAGAATAAAACGAAAGGGAAGATTCAGTCTGTCGTAAAGAAAACAGTAAGGCTTATTGTAGTGTAGCTGTGCAGAATTTTTAAAGCCTAAAACGGTCAAAATAAGGGCATACTTCAACAGGCGACCTGCTTCCCAAGATAGTCTCATCACCTTCTTGTCATAAAAGTGAAGCGAAAACAATCAGCTTATAGTGCGAGTCTAATGAATAGGTCTGATAGGGCTTTGCCGAATGAAAAAAGTCACCGGGGAATACAACAATGTCAACAAACAGCTATAATGGATTCTTACTGCATACGTAAAACTTCTTTGAGGCTTACACGTACAAGAAAGCTATTAACAGATCTTACCAACGTTGGATATCAGACAAATCAGAAGTCGTAACCATGAGGACTTTAAAAAAATCGATAGGAACATAGATAGGTTGCTCTAAATCCTACGCAAGCTATATTACACAGTTTAGAAGTCTGTGTCACTAATCTAAAATCTGGTCACTGGTTCCAGAGAGTAATGCATGGGAGGTAATTTTTTTTAACTTTATGTGCTGTATAGCTGACCTTTCTGAATTACGCTAGGACAAGAAGGTGTGGCTGTGGCCAGGAAATAGGCTTTTTACACCAAGAGAACGCCTTCACTGAAGTTCGTAAACCATTATTTTTCGTAGGGCTCGCTATTATATTTACAATACCAGAATAACACACGAGCAGGCCATAATAACTAGCTCTACCACCACGTTTATTATTTTGTTTACAACGACTTCTAGTTAATCCGCCATATCAACGATCTCCGACGTATTTGTCATGCAAAATGTGCTATTATGTCAAATAAGACTCACTGAGCTTGATTTGTTTGAACCGCTGGACAACCAGCTACAATGAATTCGATACTTCACTATAAAGCCGCTGCATCCGCCGCGGAAGGGGTTCACTGGTGTTTTTATCCTTCTCGTGTCCCGGCGTTGAGGTATTTACCGACTGACATTCAGGTCTTCTATATTTCACCGTTTCAAAATACCATCGGTAATAGTGTGTACGCTGAAACAATGGCCATCATGGTATATTCGAAGTACGCAAAACTCCATGAATACATAGTCATGTACAATCAAAGTAAGGCTCTAAACGGAAATAAAGCTGTTCAGTCGGCTTTAATTACAATTCTAATTACGTAATAAGTATTCTATTCTTACCGACGTTTTCAGTTACGTCCTGATAGTAGTCATTATTTCTTTATTAGCTATTATTAAATGCACCTAAAGTCAGGTGGCTATGTCTTCTCGTGTTTGTCTCACTGCCTTAGCTAAGCTTCGCTAACTGAAACCAACAGAACTCGCAATTCTGCCTAGCTTCGAAACTATGTAAGTGCACACTCGAATTGGTTTCGTATTTATGCCTGAGCCGTTGTTGTTTGTTAATGCGGAAATGCAGTCGTTCATGTGGAGCCGCTTTCAGCAACAACCACGTAGTGCTTATTTCTTTAAACCTGCGCACAGATAGCCGTCATGGCGAGATTCTGTACGCCAGCAAAATACTGCATGAGCGCAGTCTGCGCACATATACCAGGTGTGTACACGTTTGGAACAGCACATAGTGTAGGCCATACAACTTGTGTAAATAAAGCAAATTGAATATGTATACTACACGGCCCCATTGCTCATTCTACAAGTTTACCTTTTCCAAGGATCTCTTTCGTAGGTCGACAGCTACACACCCATCGCCGGACCTTTAAATAACTCAACCAGCCTAGCTGTTTCTTATAAGCTAGACGGATCGAACACAATCTCGTTGAACAAACAGTCTTCCTAAATCCGACATATTCCAGCCACCTCAAGTTTCGATGCTGTACAGGCGTTTGACGGATTCGTTCGTATCTTTATCTCAACAGAGAGATAAAGAATATGGTGGTATGATTGACAACCAAGGCTAATAATACAGAAGACAGCTTGAGTTCTCCGAGAATGACTTGCAATTTTAGCTAATAGAAGTTACTAATAACGGCCTCGTTTTGCCGCACATATTAGTACAACTTATAACGTTGGCCGGCAACAAAAAAAGAAACTGTACCATCTATGACGCTATAGATTTTTTGTATAAATTTTTCTTAGCTCCGCCTGTTTTTGAACTCAATAGCCGTGTTTCTAAGCTATCTACGGGCTTTCCAGGTCTTCAAATAATTTCGAAACCTCCAAGGCTTCCAAGTGTCCTACCTTTTAAGCCTACTGGCACACAATGTCGTATTTGATGGACACACGCTTCGACGTATTTTCGCCGAACAACTTGCAAGACAGCTTGACTATCTAGCAACATAATGACACTTTTTACTCCACATAGGTAGAAGCATTAGGTACAGCAAAACTTAATGCGACAAAAAAGAGTCCAACTTCTTCTCCTTCGATATCCCAGAGCTGCTTAGGAACCACGAGCTCCAAGATCGAGAGAAATAAATGCTCTTGTCTTTGATAGAAGGTCATAGAAACCAACTGGGTATACCCAAGCATTCATCCGGCTGACAAATGTTTGTATTTTTCAGCGGTTGCGTCCTATCTTCTTTTTAAGGTGCAGATCTAACCAGGCATTCAAGCAGCTTTGATACAGGACCTTTGAAGGCAGAAAAACAATACTTTAAACGGCCATACCGCATTTCTAGAAATTCTACCTTATCTTTTATGTGGTGCCCCACACAACACCACATGGAAATCGTCCATTAGTGCACTAAAATACAATACGCGGTTGTTTAAGCATTTGTAGACACTGTATATCATTTCCGCTACCGCAATCCACCCTTCGCAATCGCCTTACGAGTTTAGCAGCTAAATCTTCAATGAAATACTACAAAAGGTTCCAGAACAGTGGTATTGAAAAAACTGTAAAATCTCTTCACGATTGGCGTCTAGAAAATAGGGCACTTTGCCAACAATATTTGCTGAGTTGTTGCCACTGAGACGAGGGAATCTCTTTTTAAAACATGGCAATTATTCGAAAATACAACAAATTGTGCTTCTTTCTTTTTTATTACTTGCACATTATTGGACTAATTAAAATCACTTGCTTATCATCTCTTAAATCCAGCTGCTTAAGTTCAGCTAAGGTTTGAGTCGGTTAAATAATCGCACGGCGTTTAAGATAGAAGCGCTGCCAGCTTATAGCTGCTGCTGTTACCCACGTAGCGTCCTCCCACAACTAAACCGCAGTTGAGTTTTTAGGTGTTTGAGTTTGTGCGGTCACATCGACGAGCTGCCTTGTCTCCCAGCCGCTAGGTGTTACTTTGTAGAACTGTAGGCTCGCTATGATCGTTTGAGACGGAAATAATTTGCAATTTAAGGGTTTAAGGATAACGGCGCAGCACGATCTACCTAAGCTTATGCACGTAAGTTTTGCTCTGGTGCGACCTTTTTCTAGCAGAGTAAGATAAACACTGCCTGCAGTTTTATGAGAACTGATTTTAGTATACAGCTAAAACATGCACAAAGAAGAATCGATACAAAACGTTGCAAACTGTAAAAATCGAAAAAAAATCCATTGCGAGGAATATCCATGGTGAAATCCATACTGTATCTTTCTCCAACCTCTAATACATTATGTTGTTTAATACTTAATCTACAAAATAAACTACATTTACGTGTGTATGTTGTCACGGCCAAGAAAGCAAACAATAAGTAACTGCTAGTTTATAGATAGGGGGTAAAAGTTCTAGCCGTTATACGTGTTATCAGTCTCCGGCCAAAAGCC
>NW_019213905.1:23711-117087 GCF_002532875.2 Varroa jacobsoni | reverse complement strand
TATATTAGGTAGGGACACGAACATTCGTAAACAAGAATAACACATGCAAACACAGTCACCACTACTACTAGGTTAATCTGTACATTTTGTATATACAAAGATCGTGCTTGTGAAAAGATCAATGAAATAAGTGAATGAGAGACAAAAACGAGTAGAAAAAACGTCCAAATATTAGAAAATGCACTTGGAAGGACAAGCCGTCGATTTAAGGCGATACGAGACGAAACCGACACGGTACGAAGAATTGTAACGTTCCGTTGTCAACTTTAGGGATGGACAGAGGTCAGAAAGGGGGACTGCCATAGAAGAGGAATTAAACGACATCCTGTGCAGAAATAGAAGAAAATGAATGTAATGGAGACAGAAATTGGCGCAACAGTTGCAGCGCACTGTAAAATGAAAGGCAATCCTACAGGCTCTCTCTTTCGCCCGCTTATGTATTGATTAGTGTTGCCGTTTCTGTTGCAAGCAAATGATATACATGATAAAACATATGCTTTTGTTTGTTCAGAGCTTCTCTTCTGGAAGGAAACAGAAAGAAGATCAATACACAATAATGCAATTGAACGCAGTCTGCGTTGTGCGCGCATGTGCGTTAGGCGAATGCAAATGGAGAAACTGAGACGAGACGAAGCTCACGGGATCGACATATATACATACTATATCATAAAAATATAATGTTTGTTTAAAGGAAGGATTCTCTTTATCCCGTTATCAATTGAGCATCACGATTCGCGCTAGATGTTCTTGCGACTTGTATCTATGCGCTGATAATAATAATAACAACTAATGCATGAATGTTGGCTCGATAGGATATACTGAGCGAAACACAGGATGAACTAGTATTGTTACCCCTTTTCCCCAGGATAAAACAAACAGGCAGAGTAAAAACGTCGCCTGCGCACAGAAGCACGCCTGTAATATAAGAACATATATAAGGAAAACATGAAAACAAAGGACCTCTAATTCCATGTTGGTTGCAAAATTCTGTAGGATAATAAGAATAATTTCGTCTATTTTTAAACGCGGTGTGAAGATATCACAGGTTTGGAAAGGAAAAAAGAGAAAAATAAAACGTAACTTTTGTAAAGTTGACAACGTAGCGTTTTCGTCGGAATTATCTGTAATTAACAACTTACTAGTTGTAAATTAGGTATGGGATGTAGTCGACATTGTGTAGAACTTGTATGTCTCAAAAATGAGAAACCTCTCAACTAACAACATGAGTATGACTGCCAAATCAACTACAGCGTTTTAACATAAATGTTCCATGTTGCACAGTCTGATTTTTCCGCATCATAATTTTAAGTCAGCGGTTTTGGTACTATTCCTGGCACCGTCTACAGAATGTCACAGTCCTATAGGTTGCCGCCATTTTATATGGATCTCTGTTGATATAAAAGACACTATCACCATTCTAAATCCAAATTTCAGTGGACTTCTAGCAAAAAAAACATTCATTTCATTTAGCATATCGTATAGCAGCCACTAGGCTAACACAGAAGTAACTGTGTATTTGTCTTATGTCTGTAAGGCTCTTTAAAATGAAAAGCTCGTAAATGTTTACCTAATAATCATTATAATGAAATGAAGATATACACTTGCTTGCTTAGTGTTTGGAAGCTCTCGTCCAGCTGGTACATTAGATCATTTATTTCCTATAAATTGTTTCGCAACTACACAGTGAGGCGCTTTCTTTGCGTTTCCTGCCTATACAGGTTTGTGCGACCCATTCCTTCTTCAATATTTCTGCATTTATTCAGTATTACTACATATTACTGATCTAATCCAGTCGATTTGCCTGCGGCTGGGGCATCCGTTCTTTTGTCAGGTCGAGGTTGAGATCGTAAAATGAGTACTCATTATGCTTGGAGTATTCCGGCACAAGGTACTCTTCACCAGCGGCCTTGTTGAGTCCGGCTGCGGCTGTTATAGAGCTGGAGCGCTCAGAAGCCTTTGACGCAGCTCTTGGAGAGGCTACCGTCTGTGGTGCGGACGAAGGTGACGATTGATTAGCAGGCTGTAATTTGAATGAAATCTAGCTTTTACAATTTCGTGTACTAGATAGTAAAGGTAATCTTAAAGTACTATGTACCAAGCAAATTCATCCGTGAATTTTTTGACTTTGCTTTTGAACAATTTACCACTCACTGATATCCATTTGCAGGTAATCCCAGGTCTTACTAGTATCGACAAAAGATCCTGCTAGTAATTGAATCTAGCGGAGTTTTTGATACGTGTTTGCATGAAAAAATATACGTCAGACTTAAAAAGGATATTTTTTTAAATAATTAAGCATAAAAATAAACGTGCACCCTTCTATGATTAAATTAAATAGAAAATGTATTCTATAGCTCTATCCTTGAATACGTACGGTCCGACCCTTCAATGTTCTTCTTGAAGACCAAAAATCTATATATATATAATATAGAAAATGTTACGGCAATGATGTATAAATATGGTAATACACACCGATTTTATTTGTTTGTTTCTCATGTATGAAATAAGCTTTTTAGCAATGTTTTCATTTGAACCGTTGAAGTCCCTATATTGACCTTTTTTTTTTGTAAACTGAAGAAATAAGACGTCATATGCGCAGTAAAGAACTCAGCGTTATGATCTGCTGATAAGTATAATAAGAGAAATAATAATTACTATTACATGGATTTGAAGTATTATCAGGCCCTTTTATATATATTCAGAAAAACAAACGTTAATTTCTGCCTGGCGAGCACAACGAAATGCGTGATGATATCAGACTCAGCATTTGTTACTTTAATCCATTAAGTTGCCGAAAAAGTACTGACCGTTCGTAAAACGAAATCAAAGATATTTAATTTAGAATAACATTATTAAACCTTATGTGTACCTTTTTTTTTGATAACACTATGATCCCATCGCTATAGAAATTTTGTGCTGTTGCCGGGGCAAAAACTGTGAGAAGTCATTTTTGTATTCCTCTATTGACGAACGAAATTTAACTCTTCTGAGAAATCTCTGCAGAAACTGAAATATATAGGTCTGATGGTGCAAAAGTCGGGCTATAACACAGGCGCATTTAAATTTTCCGTCTGTTTTTTTTTATCAATTTTGGCCTAGTAGTTGATACTATATATAGTCTGGCATTCATGGGAATGGAAGACGACGCTTCTTACGTTTATTAGCACCGGTCGATTACTTTCCCTGGTTTGTTAGAATCTTCGTAGTTGTTCACAGTAGAGATTCGAATCAATCTCTGCCAAACGCCTGCAACTCATAATGGATTTTCCAATTCGACCAAACGCATAGCATCACCTTTTTCCTTGGCGTCAGTCTGAGCTTTGCCGCAGACTGTAGAGCAAATTTTTTTTTTGCTTATTATTGTATGTTATAGTACGTTTTATATCAACTAAGCTTGCTCATTTTCGTTTCATTTCCTTGGAGTTTCAAAGATAGAAATACGATAGAGTATTTTTTTATGTTGATTTGTTCGGCACCCAAACGTTTTGAATTCTTTTTTTGTTGATTGAATAAAGGTACTTCGACAACATCAGCGTATGTACCACTGTCAAATCTCAGCTTTCAGATGACACCGACGGCAATTCGACTCATCATGAGATATTTGTAGCTTCAATTCTATCTAGCTAGTGAAACAGTTAATATTTTTTTACAACTCAATATAATGATGATAATTATGTTTGCATGCTTAACACACGTGTACTCCTGTACCACTTGTTAGTATCCGATTTTATTTTCTGACTTTGCGTTTCCTACAATATATGAGTATTTCCGGGGGAGGGAAAAGGTTCCCCGAAACATGAAGGTTCGTACAGTGTACAATAATGCAAGCCACATTATTGCTTAAAATCTTGATGATATTGCAGTAATATTTGACAAAACAGGCGTAAACGACTCTTCGCTACAATCAACAGTAATTCTCCATTGTTTATTGTATCAGCCTTATTCACGTACCTGGTTGGTGGTTTGCGAAATTTCAGCGAAGTTCTTAATCTTTTTAGGAGGCTGATCGGACAACTGCCTCTTGGCGAGTATAATTGCAATTAGTCTTCTCGAACCCATAGCTCTGTGTTTTTCAACAATCTACTAATATTAAAGGGTTGTCTACTGATTAGCAATGGCCGTCCTTTACAAGTTTGTTTACTGATTAGAAATCCATGTTCCGACATTTAACGTGAAATCAACGGAGGTTTGCAGACGCAGTGATATCAGGGTATCAAGCAAATAAGGCCAGCCCGCTCGCCCGCTGGTGCTCGCAGAAATGAAGGAAGGTCGTATGTAGCTATGAATTCGAATCAGAGGTTTCGTCTTAAAACAGTTACGTTAGGAATATATTATTCTTAGTCGCTGCTACCAGATAAATGCAATGCTCTACAAACTAATGGATCTTACAGTTGTTGCAAATAACTGCTACGTTAGACGGAACCGATCTTTGCAAACAATATTACGTGTCGCCATTGTTACCATCTTTGTTTTTATGACTACATGTCTCTATTTAGTTGCAGCAGATTATGCCGGCATATGTGCATTGGAAAGTCTTCATATTATGATTACACCATATTGATGTTACTGATATTCAGTAAACCTGATCATATAGTACAGTTTAAAAAAAATGGTTAAAGGTCTATCATCTTGAAGTTAGTTCCAAAAGCACATTGATGCATCTGTCCATAAATTTGGGCGTCTGCTATTGTTTATTTGAAAAACAGAACAGTACTAATATTTAGAACATTTAGTTGGCTTGAGTCTGTTAAAGGCGATCATCGCCTTCTTTTCCTGCGGCGCCGTTTTTGTCTAATGTTGTGTATTATAAATACCGATTTGTTCAACGGATTACCGTAAAACGATTTGTGAATTATTATTTGCGTATAAAATTCTTGAAATACCTTTGATCTCACTTATAAGGTGATTACTGTACTGAATAATTTTACTAGTTTTATATCATGCACCATTATTGAGTTTTCCCGAACAAGGTAGTTTGTATTCTACTTTCGTTCGTCGGGTAGCACCTCGAAAAAAATGGGTAAAGCGGAGGCTGGAACACCAAAGGCGATCGCCAACGCAATCAAGTCGAAAGGGCTTCAGAAGCTACGATGGTACTGCCAAATGTGTCAGAAACAGTGTCGAGATGAGGTCAGTAGTGGTCTTATTTATTACTTGAATTATTTATAACAGTACTCGTGTTTTTTGACATTTACACAATTCTTTGCTAGCATCTGCGTGCACCGCTTCAGCAGACATGCATATTAGAAGGGCAATGATATATGACGGGAGTATCTCTGAAGAAAAGACCTCAGCCATATATAGTTATTCCTTAGAATAGAGACAATAGAGTAAAAACAATTTCAATATTAGGATAACTGACATTTTTTCGAACTCACTGACACACTCAATTTTGCGACAATATTGTTCATAAATTTCAGAACGGGTTCAAGTGTCACACGATGTCTGAGTCCCATCAAAGGCAGCTGCTGTTATTCGCGGAAAATCCAGAGCAGTATCTCGACTCATTCTCTGAGTAAGAACCGACGAAGATCGATGTTTATCTCGCCTTTTATTCTAGTGTAGAAGCCTTCATACCATACAAATGGGTCTAAGACCTATATAAAATCAGCGTTTGTGCGTGAATAGGCTATATTGCGGCGTTATCATTGACTGAAACCATTTTTATTTATCTACTGATGTTTATTGGATAGAGAATTTAAGGAGGGATACCTGGATATACTTCGCCGCCAATATGGAGGAAAACGTGTACATGCTAACCAAGTATATCAGGAGTATATTCGCTTCAAGGAGCATATACACATGAATTCGACAAGATGGCTAACATTGACAGAGTTCATAAAATGGCTTGGAAGGGAAGGTTGGTGCTACGTCTTGACTGGCATACAAATATGCAATCATATAGTTTATACAACTATTTTTTAAAATTGGGGTTTGTATATGGTCCATTAAAGTGCATCTATAAGTTGTCTTGTAGGATGAAAATTTGTTACCTCTTGGTGTTGTGTTCGTCTTATATGCTCTCTTGCTCAGGTTAGAAGGGGCTTTCATGGCATACTAATATGTGTGCTTTTCTAAGTGTTCCCATAAGGGTTATGAATTTACTTAGTTCCGCATTTTTGGAGTGCAACCATGAGAATCTTCGTCTAATGGTGCAAGCTGGGATATTTTTATTCCAGGAATCTGCACAGTTGATGAGACTGAGAAGGGTTGGTTTGTTGCCTACATTGATCGAACATCGGAAGCGATTTTGGCTGAGGAACGACGTTCGAAAAAGGCCAAACTCGAAAAGGACGATGAAAAAAGAGCTCAGAAATTCCTTCAACAACAGCTGGAGAGACTGAAAGAGAAAGAGGTAGACTGTGGTCTTTCTAAAGAGGTTTCCGCCGACAGCAAGGTGTTGAAGCGGGAAAAGGAAGACGAGAAAGTTACTTTATCATTTTCTGCAACCGCATCAGCGAAAGAAAGCAATTTAACGTAAGTGTTCAATTGAAAGGACATCAGGCTTAG
The DNA here is from genome assembly GCF_002532875.2 of Varroa jacobsoni. Taxonomy (NCBI): domain Eukaryota; kingdom Metazoa; phylum Arthropoda; class Arachnida; order Mesostigmata; family Varroidae; genus Varroa; species Varroa jacobsoni. The sequence continues at coordinate 110,577 of NW_019213905.1, read as the reverse complement.
CACATCGTATTTGGTCGTGCTTTGGACTTCTTCTATCAACTGGCCCAAACCTGAACGCGACTGGTTCAATTGCGAGATAAATGTTAAATTAGGGCAAGGTTTACATTGACTATTTTGAGCAGATTTATTAAACAGAGCCGTTTTAATTAATTTCGTTTTTCTACAGCAAGCATTTACCGAAATTCAACCCCCTAGTGAAGCTTTCGTCAAAGTCCTTGAAACCCAATTTAACGGACAAACCATCTTCGTCATCATCCTCCTCAAAACGATCAGCTCTTGACGAAATCATGATGGAAGAAGCGCGCAAGAGGTCTGCAAAGAAAGATTATTGGCTCACAACTGGTATCATTGTCAAAGTGCTGACAAAAAGCATCGGTGAGAAGTATTATAAACAAAAAGGCGTTGTCACGGTAGGTGGTATTCAGACTTATTGGCCGTTTATATACTAATCCTATCTTTGTGGTTTTGCTTCTTGTAAAGCAAGTGACTCCCGTTCAACATGTTAGATAAATTTAAATAATAACAGCGATTCCCTAGCTTCCCATTCTATGGAAATAGATAATTTATTATGTTTTTTTTTCTTGAAAAATCTAGTTTATCTTAAGATATTGACTTCAGATACCCTATAAAGCCAATATTATCTGTCGAATTAGAGTGATCTTACCTTGATTTGCCGAAACACAATCGTGTAGGTTTTTAAAAAGTGTAAACAACTATGGTAAGTTCGTATTATATCTGGATGCTAATGTTATATGGATTATCATAATTCTTTTTCTAGGAGGTGGTAGACCGGTATGGGGCGGTTGTTAAATTGCTAGACAGCGGAGTATCTCTGAAGTTGGACCAGGTACATTGTGAGACTGTAATACCGGCCATTGGCAGAAAAGTCAAAATTGTGAATGGGGCTTATAGAGGACAAGAAGCCACCTTGCAGAGCATTAATGTGGATAAATTTTGCGCAACGTTGAAATTAAAAACTGGAGTCATTGCTGAAGACGTGGACTACGAGAACTTCTCGAAACTTCACTCATCGTAGCCTAAAATGTAGTTTATGCATGTAAAAAAACTTGAAGTGATCTGTAAATATACTGTACTTGTAAAGTTTTTTTGGAATTTTCACTGAAGTTTATGCTCCATTGTATACACCGAGTCGCTTACAGTGTTATCTTTTAACTTTTTACATAATGTTCTTTATTCTAGATCTGTGCAATAGCAACATTCTGATGAGGTTTGAGAGTTATTCTTTACAGCAACGGGTTCTTTGTTAGGCGCTTGTTGGCTATCAGTCTCACTATGTGGATCTAAAAAAATTGGTGCGAACTAATTTTAAACTTGTCATATTTAACAAGGGTGTTTGCTTTGAACCTGTCGCAACGACTCTAAGTTTTTTTTTAACCCTGCTTGAAATTAGGGCTAATATATGTCACAATCTAGAAGACATACGTATTTAAAACCTTGATGTATTAGTTCAGATCCATGATCTCAGAGCTTCCCAGCATTCAAATTGCTTTATAGTTCGCAAGCGTGACTCTTTCAATAGCATACTTTAAGTACCTGAGCTTCGGAGTTACTGGAATTCTCAAGCCAAAAACAGTATTGCGGAGCAAGTTCCTCAAGCTTGTAGTTGTTTTTTTTATTTCGATACCCAGTATAGAGAGTAACATAATTCACTGTAGAGCAATTAAGGTTTACATTTTAGTACCCGAGATAGCAATTGGCTAAGGCGTTTTGGAGTCTTAAAACGTCTTTGCTATAGTCAACCCGTGATTAAACTTCAACGTAATCTACATAGATTTTAAACGATACACCTTAAAGAGAAACACTTAGCTGAAAAATTCTGTGTAGAAAAACACGGGAAAGATTTAGAAAAGGCAGCTGGACACGAGCTAACATCTATCTGGTTGCGAAACACTCTTTTGATCAAAGAATATCCTGTCTTGCAGAAAAAAAACTTCAGCTTACTTTGTTATCTTCACTCTGGGGCCGTTTTGTGATAGCATGTATTTGAGCTTACGGTGCGTGACAGAAACAACTTAGATAGTAATCAGAGCATTTATTTTTGTGAATGTTATGTGCTTCGCCATATGGGGCTTCCAAAAATAAAAAAATTACGTGTTGGGCATCCAAAAGATAGAAACTGGAAGAAAACCTGGGCCTATAGGCGAACCACTTGTGTGTAGTCGTCGACTTAGAATTGGTGTTTTCGTATGTTATCGTGTATATAACCGAGTAAAGAAGCAATAAAAACGGGCAGTGGTAAGGGCCCATTAGTTCTTGCTATAATTGTTTCTTGTGGATTTTCTAGAATTTCTTTCGCGTAACATTCCATTTTCTTGACCACTATAGCAGTTCGGGGATGGCCGTGTGTAATATCTTAGGGCCGAACTGCAGTTTTATGTAAGTATGTTAGGCAATGTACCCACGTGCAGTGGCGTAGTTTTAGACAAAATTGCGCGACCAAGATAGTCGCCTTTTCTTTACCTTCATTTGCTTATTTGGTCTTTTGATAAGCGTATTTTGTTTAGTTCAATCTGGTGTTTTACGTGATGACAAAAGCGTCTCGGCAAAAAATAAAGTTGAAAGGCATCCTCTATTTAGAAATCTGACTTGCAAAATATATTTGTAATAAATATAGGTGGATGATTCAGCATACTTTGAGGCGTGCTTTCTGTGTTTTCTGTCGCCAAGAAGATGACATAGATGGTCACTACGTCATCGTCAAACAATGTCATAGTGATCTGTGCAATGCATAATTCGATCCTATACATTAAGCCGTTACAGGCAAATGCGGCTGGCTTTTGAATAAGTTGAAATTGAATAGGTTTTGAACTACGCGCCGTGGCCCAACGGAATTTGTCTGGTAAATACTCCAGCTCCCTTTAGAAACTTGTGAGTGAAAACCTTTTGAGTTTATTCGAAGGAAAATAGACCTAGCAGGAAAGCATCTTTTCGTCTCGGAAATCAATGCTCAGTGGTTAAGTTTTTATTTTTGCCACAGTGCAGGAAATTCATCGAAAATTGGTAAGAAAAAAGGCTATGAACAACAGCAGAGTACTCAAATGGTGAAATTTTTCAAGAACAAAGGTTAAAATGTTGAAGTCTAGCACGGAGGCAACTAAACGTTGGAAGCCAAAAGACAGGAACGCATTGTCGTAAACGAGGAGGTTCCATTACGACAGCAAAACTTGGGAGTCTAACAGTTCTGTCAGTCTAAACTAGAATTTCATATGTAGCGTACTACAGAATTATAATTCAAATCCTAAACATGGGGAGACTGAATAAAAATGGGTTCCCTGTAAATTGATTCCAGGCCAGTTGAAAATGGGTGCGGTGTATTTTACGCGCCATTTGCAGAACTAATCAACAAAGTACCCACTTGAAGCATATGACAGCCATAGATGATAATGATTTAATTTCTACTGCGAGCTAGAATGGATCAGGCAAAAAAATATACGTCGCTCTGGAGAGAAATCGAGTTCGGGCAGTGTTGAGTCGGTTCGTGTGCAAGGTAATAGTGGTACTTTCAATAGACATCTGTGGCATCTGGCGCTACGATATCTTGCCGAGAATGAAACAATGAATGCAGCCCGCTATCCCGAGTTCCTCAAAGACCATTGTCAAGACAATCGAAAGCGTACAGCCTGGTTACTAGATGATAATGCTGGACTTTATCGCCACGCCCCAATAATTTTAGAATTGAACAAAAAAATATCAAATTTTAGTTTCGACTTGGTCATTCTCCTGATTCAAGTTCGTACAATCACCAGGTTTTTGAAATTACCGTAAAAAAGTTACCATGTAGGTAAACTGGTAAGCAAACATATTCCATTACTGGTTTATGTAAACGATAATAATAGATGTATAGATGTCCAGAAACTTTCCGAGCGCATACGGAACGAGTGTATAAAAAAGTGTTTCTAACTCATACTAAAAAACTCGTCATCTTAGCCCAGCTAATTGAAGATTAACTTCAAAGACCGTCGGATCCGTTTGTTTATCCGTTTCTATGCAAGTAAAGGGACGAGCATGCAATAGGATGTGAAATCTAAAAACAGATTATGCGTAGACACGGAATTGTCGAAATAATCCGTTTTAGAATATTCTGAGGTAAGTTTTTGAGTATAATCGATTGGCATTGTCTATGCTTTTATAAAGAAAAAAGTAATTTGTATTTTGATCAGACGGTTGCTTTGAAAATAATAGTGAGTAATATTTAACAGTATTGGAATTACGAGGACTGTAAGATATATAGGTAGTATTGAATGAATTCATTTTTAAGGCATATTCAAGTTGTTTCTGTTAGCTTACTGTTACTTTAACAATCTCATAACAATCGGAGGAATTCTCAAAATAGTAGTCAATCTCACATGGCTGGAAGGACAATACATGTATGAATGTGCGACTCTGTTGGCCACCCACTCGATAACAAAAATCAGTTTTGTTGAAATTCTACTATATGTATACGATTATGCCTATATGATGTAAGCGATACAAAACCGCTACCAAACTGAAAACTTACTAAACTGAAACTTAAACGGCCAACTAAAACAATTTATTTTTATTCGAGAGAACTACAAAGACATTCTATAAAAGAGAACTTTGTTGACCCGTAGTTGATTTAATAAATATATTTTTCTAGAAGTAACAGTGCTGTTGATGCTATCCGGGTGTTTGGATGGTATGCTTGACGTAACCGCTAAATCACAGTGCTTTATATTGTGATTCTGTTTAAGTTTTGGACTACGACAACGACCAAGGTACGTTGGCACTCTTCACAGTATAAATCGTTTTAGATGGCGTTATTATTTCGGGCATAAACTCCGAGACAGCCGCAAGACAGAGTGATGCAGACAGCGATTCCAACAATCAAAAGAAAGGCATCGAAAGTTTCAGAGCTTTCGGCTTTTACCCCCGTAACGAACGAGAGTAAAGAGACCACAACAGGTGACAGGGATAACACTGTCGAAGAAAAAGCCATCTGAAACGCGAGAAATTTTCATTGTTGATTATCGTTTCGCTCAAAGAGCACGAGAACTGCATAAAATATATAGGCTCTACCAGAAAATATAAAAAAAAATAAAAAAGTACTATCTGTATAAATACTAATATGAATTACAAGCAAAGGTAAATGCGAAAGTAACCTAGGTATAGAATAATTATTACTTAGAGATCTCACTAAAATTGATCGATTTATTTATATCGCTATCGTATATCTTTCTATCCGTTTAGGATCCGCGCTTTTATTTAATATCAGAACTTAATACTGTTAGGGACACTGTTAAGGCATAGCGCTGAACAGTGGACTAAGTAATCGTAGATTTTGAAGATAAGAAATGCTATCTGATTTATCGGAATATTTATTTTTTCTTTTCACCATAGGGAAACAATCTATGATAACAGCCTAGATATTAACTTAAATACTGCTTGGCCGATTATGATACTTATAAGAGGCATACGAAGTAGAATTTTGCGATTACATTATTCATGTTTACTGACACGTCACACATGCAGGTACATAAGTTGCGCAGGACTTACGGTGCAAAATGTTGCACAGTACATATTACGGGATCACCGACTTAACCAAAGTAACCACACTTTAATAATGCTTATGCTGACACAACCGTAGCTTCAGTTTCCTGTATTATTAAGAAGTTGTGAATGGAAATCAATATTTCTTAGAAATAAAAAAAAATACGCTTTCTGCTAAAGCATAGCTTGTCAGTCTTTAAAAAATACTACGCACCTTCTGTTTGAGTAAATATTAATAACGAAAATAGTATGTTGCACGGCAAAAGCTTAATTTTTTTAATCTCTAGTGGCCCATAGATTCCGATTGCTTCGAAGTAGCCCTTTTTGAAAATTAGGGTGACAAATTATTTTCTATAAAAACATCAAACGCTCACCGTTCACGCAGGCTTCGGTAACCAATCAGATGATGGTAAAATCGTAGAGAACTCTCAAACATTAATTCAAGCAGACGATGGACAGAAACGTTATGGCAGACGATACACTCAATCGTTGTGATACCGCGCGGCCAAAAAGATTCGTAACATTTACTCACCCTTAAAACGCAGTTTTATTCACAGCACTCATTTACAGATTATCAAGATGTGACGCAATCTTCTGGAACCCTTATATAAAAGCCGATTATAGTTATCGTGGAGTAGCAACAAAAATGTAGAGTAGTCGAAAGTACGTACATTCTGTATCGGAGACTAATATTTATCACTATATCAATAATATAAAAACTGTATATTAAATAATATGCATAACATAAATTCTACAAACAAAACATGGCCATGTTTTATTTAAATTTAAATTTTTTAAATAAAATTAATGTGTTAATATGTTCCGTCAACTAACTATAATTATGATTATATTAATTATTATTCATTATTAATGATACGTTCCGGATTACAAAAGAAAACCACGTGGATATATTCTATAATCAAAACGTGGTGTATACGAACGACTCTAAGCCCTAAAATTTCTTTCAACGCAAATACAGTATTTCGTCAACTTCTTAATTTTTTTCTAAGGAGATTTGCTGGTGCGACTGTTGTAATCCATAATAATGGTGTGAGATGATTGATGCACCAAGTTGCACGGTCGTTGCACAACATTTTAAGAAGCTTTTATAGAAGTAAAACACCAAAAGAGTATCCATTACTAATTTAATTATTATACTCTATTTAGAACAAAACTACAAATTTGTACTGAGAATCACTGCCCCGAAAAGGACAAAAAGTATACTTTCATTAACCTGTGCTAATGAAATACATTTATTGGTTAGTACTTCACATGCTATTCAACATTTCAGTTTTGTAGAATAATTAATATTATGATTATAAATGTCGTGGGCGATTTCGTGAAACTACTCAATCAACTACCTAAAAACAATGGTCTTGTAGTGGGTTGTACCCTGTACATGGTATAATTCATAACGATTTTCTATATTGTTTATACTTATTCATAATTGCATTATTTAGAAGTGCTTTGTATGTGAAAATTAGCACTCTGTTGGTTCAGTTTATTTTTATAATCTTAGTTGACATGGAACTCAATTCGTCTCTTCGAGGCACTCAGCGTGCCATAAACAAGCGTCCACTACGCAGAGCTTTCTGTTTCAGAATCCAGTTCTAGACATGGTGTGCAGGCCATTATTTCAATGTTTAGACGCAGAACCTTTTCTACTGAATATAATACAGCATTGAGTATTCCTTTAACGTTATTATGGTTATCCTTTCCGAAAGCGAATGATTGTCGCGACTAAGCGTTGTGCGCTGAGCGGTAAAGAAGTGTAGCACAACCGCAGATTGCCAAGCTTTCGACCTATAGCTTACCAGATGTGGTTATCACAAGCTGTTGTCACAAATGTTTATCGCCTTTGCAGTTTTAAACCTGAAAATTAGTTTTTTGTAGGACGTTCCCTCGTCAAAGCAAGTCCACCTATCTAAGCACATACCATATATGTCTAAATATATTACCCACTTTACCATAAAAACGCTCTACAATAATCTCAGTACTCATCGCTAGTGGATACAATGCAAGCTGATTTTTATGTCATTCGAGTTCTATCGATCTATTTCAATGAAGAATATACTCAGCTTTCCTTTGATTTGTATAAATAGCGCTCTAACCATAAAATGATAAGAACAGGTGAGTGGATGCAGAGGGAATACTCGCTATGCCAGTACCGATATTGCTGCTAATAATTCGCAGTTGTATTTGTTGTGAAGATCACATCTGGCAGATGGACTGAAAGAGGGTAAATTTTTACTGATATTTCTTACTGCTTCCGAAAAGGTGAAATATAGTTTTTCACTATTGAACTATTTACTATCATTTTTTTTTTTTGCGGTAGAGACGTGAAATTATTCACAAATATCAGTGACTTCTACGGCTTTTGAGACAAAAATCTTTAATCCATTTGCGGAGATATAGTACATCTTTGGCGCGAGACATCAGCTTTCCGAGCGCTGATCCTCATAGGCACTGAACAGAGATTAAACATTCTAAATTTAATTCATTTATACCACATTATTCTCATATTTAATTAGTCAAAAATAAGTAAATATTATGACAAATTAAAACGTGCCCAACACCTATCCGATCTCTTCCACCCTCGATCATCAATGTAAGCCATTTCCAGTTATGACATTCGATTTTGGTACTCCTTTTATGATATATCTTCGCAAAAAGTACTTTGTTGCTTTACAGAAATCGAGCCATCGAATTATCCAGGGGAGCTGGATTTCTACCTCAATTCTGCCTTAGCTATTCCGAAACTTCAATCACTTTTCTACGGAATACATTCAAATCTATGATCTAAATAGATGAAAATCATATTATGTGATGTAACGGTGCCATCAGCTAAGGTGGTCCCTTGTGTGTATGATAGAAGTAAAATGTAATTTGAATAAAAAGGTATAAGACACGTCGCTCACTTATTCGAGAAACTGTCCATTCCTGCCGCACGTCCCGTTCCGCATATTGGTTGCGGAGTTGCATAAGCAGAGATTGGCGCAACATAGAACTAGTTTGTCTGCCCAAACAAGTCCTATGGTCAGTTGAATAGGATATATGCAATATTTATTTGTTGAGAAGCCGTTCTAATGTTTGTTAGGTTGCGGTCGTCCAGTATCCAGTCTACTTTTTCGCCGTACAAAGCCTATCTGGATAATTGGTTGTAGGACAAACCAGTGTAATAGGTCCAGAGATCGACTCTGCCGCGCTACCCATATTAGCTACGATTTTGTTAGGAATTTTGCATGTTATCCGTTAAAAGATAAATCTGAAGGACGCCACTAACTTTTACTATAGATTGTAGGATTTCCAGTTAAGTCGCTTCCTACTATTCGTCTGTGACTAGATCACTCTCGTTTGCGTCCCAAGCTGAGTTATTCTCTACGTTGTTGGCACTCTGCCCGTGACAAGGTTACGTTGCCTTGACAGAGAATCCGTTATAGAGACGATGTGGCTAATTTGCAGAGCATTTCGAAGCAGTGCGAGCATGACTAAGTTAATTATAACCCAAAATAGCTATGGAAAATTATAAACCGCCACAGGAATTGTCGATATATAGGGCACTACGCGACCTTCTACCTATCGCCCAGTCACTTAAACATTCGTTCCGACATTCCTGTAGGGTATCTCTTTTTTTGAACCTTATAGCGTTCTTATGCTATGCATAGGTGAAGTAAGATCTTAACGTCGCGTTGAGTTGAATAACGTAGCGACAACACAGCACCTGCAGAGATACAGTCCGCACTAATAGTCGTTGCCGTAGGAGCGTTCAATCCTCCCAGCGTTAAGATAACTTGTCCAGCATTTGTTTCGGCCCACTGGCTGACATGCTGTTGCATCAGTCACTCCAATCCCGTAAGTCGTCACCGGAGTGACCGCAGTGCGCAATGTCCTTGTTCTATCTTACCTCCCGTTGCTTTCTATAGTCGTGCTAGTCGAGCCAACAACCGCTGTAACATGGTTCAGATATATTGATTGTTGTAAAAAAAATAGTGCGTCAAATATCTCACAGATTATAGTAATAAACAATGAGATATCTCTTGATCAAGAGGGGCTCCTATTAGCTGAGTCATTTGCGTCAAGCTTTAAAGTTGACACCTCGAGTCACGTTGACTCACGTAATGATCAAACGTGATGCAAATTGCGTGCATACTTAATAAAGTGCATACTTAACATAAATAGTTAAATAGTTGTTCTTTCTTGTCCATTCATTTAAGTTTTTATAATGGTCGTAATGTAATAAATCTATATGTACACGCTTCCACAACAAAAAGTCACTAGACAGACAAAGTAAAACACACTTTCCATTGCCAACGAGTTCACGCTGTTAACTTTCCTCTGGGCCGTTGTCTTCAACTTGCAAAGCTGTAGTCCGTTCCTTAACGCTAGACGTAAGCATAGGTAACAAACCGGTTAAATGATATTCATTTGTATGTATGAAAAACTGCTATCCGAACTCTGCTTTGCTCGTATGTAAGTACGTGTTCCTTTTTGAAACAAGTATCAAGGCGTGGTCGTTTCTTCAACAGACACACTAACACAATCTGGAGTTCCGAAAACAACCTTATATGTGTATCTGTGTGTATATAAACGCAAAATAGATTTATTTTGTTTGCTTATTTGTGTCCTGCGAGGGATAATGGATGTCATGTGCTGCTCTCGGCCCATTACGCCTGGCTTTACTCGATACGCAGAGAAAACAGAACAACGTACAGAATAGACAACGATCGGGAATTACAGAGTTATAAAGATCGATCCGACTCTGTGTTTCAAAATAATCCAACAATATGTGACAAAGATGACATCGAAGTAAACGATTCAGCCTGGGACTGCCTATCGAGTCGATAGACGGCCTGTTGCAGCGAAGGGGTATCCTAACAAGCGTCAGAGTTCATACACGGCTCCGCTTTACATTCATTGGTTGCGCGTAAGAACGTAATGGCGGATCCACATTTCAGCAGTAGTTATGCACAGTTTTGAAGTCTGGTACTTTCGAAGCACGGCTATATAGCTTGAAACGGTGGCTATACATGTAATTTTGACATAAGTCTTCTATTGTCGGTAACAATTAGCGATAAGTCTTTGACTAAATGTTTTTGTGACTAAAAGTTTGAAAATGTAGTAATGCTTTAATTTCAGACCTACCTGCTATACCACGCAAATAATATTTGTCTTGAAAGAACTAAAACCATTCAATGGGACATCCTAGGGCGGTTTACTGGGAATGTTCCTTTAATCATACTCAAATTCAGAAATCCAGTGACAAATCGTTTATATACATGAAAAGGACAAGAATGCTGGATCAGCCCTACTTTTATATGTGTTTGTATATCCCGAGCCTCTCACTTGAAGTAGAATATTCACGTATGGTTTAAGTTTTTTTTTCGTTTACGTTATAATTCACACTTGCCTTATGCCTTTTTACCGAGTTGTAAATATTAACCAACTGATTGCTTCGAAATCGTGACGGATGTCTTCTAACGTATGGATTTGGTCATACCTGCTTCAACAGGAAACGAATACCGCTCACATACTATAGCTCAGATTTTGTGGGTTTAAATTACGATCCTAATTTAATAATTTATTTTTTATTAAATATTTGTTAAATATTAAATTTTTAGTAAATTATGATTTAATAATAACGACCGCAGATTGCAAGATCAAACGAAGTGCCGTGCGAAGATATCCTTGTTTTAAGCAAATTAAATAGCTAGACGAAAACATGGCGTTTATGAATGGCCTTATGTAAACTCCGTAGTCGTCGACAGTTTCTAAGATTCACACCTTCATTTCTCCTATAAATGAATGCCACGTTCCCGAACTCTAACGAAATCAGGTAACTTTGTCAAGACAATGTAACTGGGAACTCATCGTATAATTCGAGCGACGCTATGTCGCGTGAAGCGTTTTGTCGGTCACATAGGAGCACGCCCACAACACCCATCTGTTACGCATATCCGCATGTTATACTAATTTTCAGAGGTGGATTTTACCAATATTAAAGCTGGCAGTACCGAGGTCGAGTGATGATTGTCTACCATTACTCGTTGCGATCATTTTTTCTAATCCGGTTACCATGATCTAAGTATTGTTGATTTCATCAAAAACTTTACAACAACTATGACCATACGAAAATATCCCTGATGATCGTTTATCTAGTGGGAGTACGGTCTCACTTTGATTTTCCTAGTACCCGTTCTGTCTCGCTAGTTTACAGTAACGAGTCGCAGTGCACTTGTGCCATAGGCGCAATGCGGTAGCGTAGCAATTCAATGACGACGGGGTATTTATAAACAATTTGCAATATGTAACCTGTTATTACGTTTCTCTCAGTGGCGTTAACGGTAATCTGTGAGCAGGATCTTCACTGACATGCAACTTTTAAGCAAGTGCTAATTATACTCATTATTTCAACAAACGTATTTTGATAGCGGTACTTAATAGCGGTCACAATTAGAGACTACGTCAGTGAAGATACATTTATACTATTTGTTTTTATTAATTAGCTACGGAATATTACCTCAGCGCATCTCAACTGCCGATGTAATTCTACTCAATCATTAATACAAGTACAACACAAACTGGTCAGCATATGCCTTACATGAACGAATCTTGTGATAAGGGGCGTTTATCCGAAATCAGGGCCTCTTTTCTTTATACTGCATCCATGCAGACAAATTATTAAGAAGGCGAAAAACAAGGCACTTTGTCAAAATTGTACTCTAGGCAGGCTTTCTTTATCGTTCGCCTTTTTTTCATGCATTATTTAAAAACCTTAGACTAAACTCGTTTACTCAGACTTTGCGAGGCAGAACACACCGGCACTTCAGGATCTTAGGACGCAGGCGTATGAGAAAATGAAAGTTTGCCATGAATGAGACCGTAGAAAGAGACGAATTAGATTACGTTTTGTGTAAAGCTGTGGCCATACAGAAGCTTTGCTCTTATTAGTCTTTTGATGTACTTCCTTGATAGTCCAAAGTTAGCTAAAATAGATCTAGGTCATTCAACTAATTCTCCCTCTGAGAAACTTTTGTAACCGTATAATTTTTTTCGACGCATGCACTAAAGGCTAGACCAACTTTAAACAGTCTCTATAAACTTACTCATTTGAATAGTGAATCAGTTACGTCTTGCAGTAATTCGCAAATCTATTAGTGTCGCAAAGCTAGTTTCTACGTCTTCAGCCCAACACTCATATGACACCTGATTTCTAACCGGGACATCTGTATGTGATAAGAGAAGTAGAGTTTGCTAGGGAAACATTTTACAAGCGCGAACTTATTACTTGGCAACATGATATTTCTAAACTATGAAAATTTATTGAAGAATTTTGTAGTACAAGAAAGTTAAGGGGGTCGTTTTTTTATTTTCGATATCGGCTCTTGGCAACGATTCCAAAATCCTAAACGAATTGCTAACGAACTCAGCATATATTTCTCCACGACCATTACTTCCCTTGACATTCATGCTGATGTCGTTCAGGCATCGCTTCGGCAGACGAACAAAGCGTCGTTCAAACTAAATCATGTTACTGCGGGCCAGGCTTAAATAGTACTCGAAAGCAGGAAACCCGAGAAGCTGCTGATCCTTCGAACGAGCTATTGAGAAATACCGCGTCAGCGTTTGGTCGTCCTCTAAGCAATGTAGTCAACCCATCCATCAACACGGGCTTTTCTCCTACCAGATTAAAGTATAGAAAGATGTTCCTTTGTTTTTGAACAGCGTACCTGGGCTGTCGTCTATAATTTTAGGTGGATTACTTCTTCAAGCCTTTCGAAAAGCTATGTACTGAGCAGACATGACAGGCATTTTGGAAATTACTAGGTTTTTTACCACTACTCAATTCAGAAGCCCTGCTTGATTTAATTGGCATTGGCACACCTTTGGCAGAAGGCCACGGACGTCACCTCAGATCACCCATACCCCAGAAACCTCGGCGAGTACCATCTAAGACCAGCAGAATCGCCGATGCCTCACGGATTGTTCGTGAGCATGACTGAACCTTGCAGAATAATTGGTTTTGTTGTTGACGCTAATAGGACAGCACCGATAATGTTCCGTTAGCCTAAAACAATCACCGATATACGATAGGACCACACTGTTATTGTCTCAGGCTATTAAATGCTCGGGAATACATACATCTTTAAGGGACGACTCACCTGATAGCTCAAGCGCCTAAGTACTATACTGTTATTGCTGCACTAAGGAGATCCAGCGAGATTGCTATTGTAAAGAAAGCTCTTCTACGAAATTGTCACTGAAGTTAATTATGTAACAATCCGTGCTCGTTTGCTCCGTGCCGCGACGTCTTATTTTCAACGCCACACTGGAATCAGGTATCGCTTAATATGACAGCGGAGCTACAGGGAGTTGAGACGGGAAAAAATGAAGTAACATTTAGAGTACTGACTCGTTGTGATTTCAGTCAGTTTGGGCAACTCGCACGTGGAAATGCTACGGGCACACAATGATCGATTTTTCATATGGTTATTTGTCTTTACTCATGATCCTTCATGGGGGTCATGTGTCAAAATTTAACATAATGCGCCGTCTTTTTTATTGGTAAAGCCCAATAATTTTTCTATCAGGCAGGTTTACGAATAGTAGCGTGAATGCTTCTTTCCCTGGTCGTATTATCGTCGTTATCAACCTGTTTATATAAGCGTGTTCATTGAATCACTCCTGCCGTGTACTATATATACATATATATGTATATATATGTTAAGTAACGGCTATCACTATTCAAATTATTACGCATTATTTCACAGGAACTAGACAAGTATCTCAACTAAAAGTTAATGCGGTCGCACGGTGTAATTTACTACAGGCTTTCTTCTTCAGCCTTCCTACACGATATATTTCAATCTGGGTTGCATCCATTCTAGAATGTACTAATATCATTAAAAAGACATTCAGATAGAAAACAACTACAAAAGCTCAATAGAACAACATGCATAGCCGAAAATGTATTGACTGGCTTCCAACAAAAAGAAGTTTTTGAACTCGAATCATTTTGCGAAACGTTACATTATCCAAGCTGGAATGAGATGGACTGCATCAGTGAAATGTTCTAATCTTTTTCGTTGTCATTAGTGATAAAGTGTTTATCGTTTAAGCTTGTCTGGGTTTGAGACGGGGCATAGACATGCCGCGTGTCGTCCGCGGAGTCCTCGAATGTCTAAGCCGTTAACCAAAATTAGCCCCGATACTGAAATCTAAACCGTATATTAAATTAAATGCTAAAGGCGCTTTTTAAAGGTGTTATAGCGGAAAACGAGACAGGCAACACCAGCGAGAACGAAGATAGCAAATATATAAATATACCGCGTCTCCTGATTTGACTATTTGAATTTCTTTAGATGTTCGTATATGGTTAACGTTCTTACATCGCCATCAAGCTATATGTCATTTAAATGCCATTTAAGATTTATCTTTGATTATAAAACCAATACAATTTAGTAGCAGTCATCTTGACTGGATATAATAAAAAAATAAACTTTCTAGCTATTGTAATGTATCTCGAATCATGCATTGTAAAAACTGCGAATTCACGAGAATTAAGTATTGCTCCAATAAAGATTTACAGAAAGCTTGAACATGCGAAGTTCGTGGTTACTCATCTGATTCCTTACTTAATCATGCTTGTCGCGTAGTGTATTTCATGATTGACCAAAAAGGGCAAGAACTAGGGGCTGATTCGAACTAACGCGGTACTTGTAACAGACAATTTGAGGCTGTTCGCCCCAAATTTCTTAAGTCAAAATAATATCAATTAATGTTGCAAAGTTATCTACGTTCTCTTAATTTATAGCGTATAATGTTTATACAATTTATGTAATAAAAGTGATATCTCTAAAATACGCTTTTCAAAAGTGTAAGACGTGTTGTTTTCTAGAAGGACCGCTGCTTCTGAATACACCGGCAAACTCACCTGCGGGATGAACACGTGGAAAGCCTCAAGTTACGATACAAGCTAGTTTCGCGTTGGGTACCAACTTGGTAGCATCCTGCTTGCTCAATAACACCTTATCACCTACTCAATCGGTCCGTTATTGAGTTCACGTTAGTGGAAGACCTAAATAGACGGTCCACATCGCTCGCTTTTCCAGGTTCTAACGTTGTGCGTATTTAGCCTAGGTTGACCACTAGCCTTGTACGAACCTCGACGACTTCGCTAATAAATTCTATAAATTCTGGTGGTATATGTCTGAATACGTAGGCCCCATTTGCTATTTGTGTCTAACTAGGCCTGGGCCGTTAGGCATGGTTTAGGTTTATTTACATATATATAACACAACTAAGGAGAATTTATGTATTTCAGAGTAAAGGATGGGAATGTTTCATTCACACATGTTATGCATACATAGTGTAATTACCGCCAGTTCACTGCGTTCTAACTTTATGTATGGTATTAAAAATTAAGACAATTGCAAAATATTACTGGGCACCAGTAGGGGGACACCTTGAGCTTCCAACGGTGACAGGTATACTACCTATGTGCATTGCCGCCTAGACAATTAGAGACCGTTTCGTTCCGCAATGGGCCTCTCGATTCTTTAATTGTTTTGATAGCAACGTATTGTGTGTACTCCAGTAATACGTAGCTTCGTCGGTCCCCTCTGAATTGGTTCATTGTTAGTCGTCCGGAGGCCGTCGACCGTGCCGAAACAATAACTGTGTACATATATGTACTGGCACACAGGCGGATCTTCGTACTGGCGATGGCTATGGTAATGCTTAACATAGATCAATTCAGCTATCAAAAGATTTTCTTTCTGGCTGGACCGATGCTGGCCTTTGGAAGCGTGTATTTCGTAATTGCGACTGTCGAGCTGTTTGTGGTGGGTCCTCAATACGGGCGGATGCGCGTAACTAGTCTCGAACTAACAGGTGATCCTACGCAAGCAGGTTATTGCGTCGCCATTAAGAGAATGATGTTTTTGTATACTAACTTATACTGCATTGTTTCTATCATAACCAGTCATCATGTGCTACTAACAACGTTAGCGTCGTCGTCAGTAACGACTGTCATTATTACTTTTTACGTACGGCGTTCGAGTTAGTATTATATACATTATAACCCTGACAACCGGTCACAGTTTCATCGGCATGCGCATGACCAATTTCTATGTGGTCTATTATTAATCATGTAATAGACTATTAGTACGATTATCTATCGCACGTACGAGAATATTGTGAATTCGTTATCAATGTCCCTAATTAATTTGTTAAAGGCACGCACTTCATTCATATAATCTGCTGTATTAGTTACGAAATTCAAACAAAAAAAGAATTTATCAAACTAAAACCTTTTTGAAACCTCAATTGTTTCATCACATAATAATTTACATCTGTTACGACTGTTTATTGCAGTTACCTTTTTCTAAATGCTAGGACAACGCGAGTTATGAATGATTTAGCAGTGCTTGTCAAAGCCAAGGCTGTCCTGACACTACCATATGGACATCAAGGCGATGAGCCCAGCAAAGGTTTTTGTGATATCTATTCATAGAACGAACGATGTCGCGACGTCCCTGGAACAGCTGAAAAAAATATTCACATTCATAGTTTTCTCTTCCTTCATGGCATTTTATATTTATATAAACATAATAATCTCAAATATACGTATACACAGAGAGGCGAAAAATCGTGATTGAAGCGAACAAAGACATTTTTATTAAATGAACCGGCAACGTCCGCGCAGGTTTTTTAACGTTCTTGCGCATTTACTGACGCAACTTTGAGTTAATTCTCTTTCCAGTGGAGAACGGGTACCTTGAGCAGCGGGTACCAAGCGTTTTCCAAGCGGATATCAAGAGGTGACATTTGTAAAACGAGCAGAAAACTATCGTAATAACATTGCTATGGTTCCTCAAATCGATGATGAAGAATTATGTTCCTTTAGAACGGATCATTATTAATGTTTTCCATGTGCAACTGGACGCTTGTCCCAAAACGAGCTGAAACACCTCGGAGTTTATAATGGATAAAAAACCAAAATTCAAACGATTTAATTATTTAGGACAAAATACTTTTTGTTCAAGATTAGGTAACGGAGAGGTTGAAATGTTGTTGGTCAAAAGTTGGGTCTTTGTACGGAATTCAACGTTATTTATGCGTAAAAAATGGTAAAACCTTAAATCAAGCAATCTAACGCATCAGTTCTTGAAGGTTACGCACGCTAAACACAAAAGCCATTACTATAGAAGTTTTGTTATCTAGTCATAATTAACGCGATATCAAAGAACAATCCTCATACAAGTACCGGCCATGTTAAACTTCGCAACCTTAATCACGTCATCAATACAAGTCCACAAATAAACGCTGATCGTAATAAAACATACGTTCTGTGTTTTCTTTACCAAAACCTTCCGATTCGCAATCAGGCAATGCAACAAAAACGCCGTCTATCAGCCGATGAATTTCATCATGACGACGATTGATGGATCAAGAAAAACAATTTAGTACGTACCGACCTGCACAGTAAGCTGCTGCTATGCTCGTACCACAATTTCTCCAACTAGATGAATTTTGCGACAACTTACAGTAATTTTGAAGTATCTTCAGCTTTCTATCTATTAGCGACCCTTTATTAATAGCCCAGATATAAAAGAATAATCGTAAATGCATCTGTGTTTTTCACAGCTTATCAACATTTAAAGGCTCCGATATTTAATTAGCTGCAAGTAATATGCAATTTCAAGTATCCGTACAACTAACAAGTTGGGTCCTAGCTTTAAGCTGCTTGATGCTACGTCTGAATTTTTATTTTTTTGTCTTAGATCAATTACTTTGAATTGTTAGTGGAACTATGGTATCTCTTAGCGCCAGCCTTTCAGGTAGCTTGCTCAAAAAACTATATATATATATATACATAGAGATTCATACAGCTCTGTTCAAAAGCATTTTCAGTCGTATATGCTCTTGTTATAAATGGTTTGCATTGATTTAAGGAGCTAGAACATTCTTCGCATGATACATCGATTTCTTCATTATGAAGTTGCGATTCGTTAACGAATTCACCTCTTTTTTTTTATATCGAGTGGGCAATTGCGGATCAATTGCCTACCTTCAACTGTACTCATATTGATACTGATAGTATATACAAATAGGTGAAGTTCGTGCGCATTTATGAGCACCAGTACCCTGAAAATCATTTGCCCCCATTAAGTGTAATACATACAATGAATCAAGTTATATGAGAAAAGAAGAAGATAATCATGTAAATACGCCCTCAGTTTAAAAGACAACTTTCCGCATTGGCCAGCCGTTGAATATAGCCCTTATCAATGATGTACTATAATGAAATAATAATAATAAAAGTATGGTCTAATGCGGTTCTTTAAACATTTTGGACACAGGAAAATACACAAGCTGACACATTCGCCGGTTCCGATTTACGTGCGTGTACGTTTGAACGAGTTGAGATAGCGCGCTTAGCCCAAACGACCTACTCATAAGGAGGAAACGGCCAACAGTAAGAAAGAGACAGACAAGGATAAAAGGGAGTCTATATGGATCTGATTGAAGATCCGAACTGACTCGAAGTGAACCTTGAAAGAGGAACTGAAAAATAAAGAGCGCTACGCTCTACTAATGCGGGTCGTAGGTAGAAGGTACTACTTAAGGCCTATTAAAAACCAAGGCGACTTGTGCGATGATAAATATTGTTGCAACGATATTTAACGTTTTAAATAGATCAGTTGTTAACGCTGTTGCTGGCAACCACATCAACCACCGTTAATCTTATATTTCTGTTTTTATTGCTGGTAGTGCTAACGGCTACTTTACGTGGTCGGGATTGAGCTTTGTCAGGTGGAAGACTGTAGTCGAGTCAGTCTATAATTAAAAAGTAACAATGACAAGATTGTATGGGAAGCACGCGGTAACACTTCTATCTACCAACGGCTCTCGCAAGTGCAGCTGCTTAGCTCCAGCAGCTATTTTCATGCTAATCTCGGTGATGTAATAAAAACTAAACACCTACCGTCTGTAGGCATCCTACTGGTCACCTACTTTACCTGTTGCTCCGTCAATCGACGGATTCCTCTGATTTGACTTGTTCGAGTTCGTTGCGAGGTTACGGGTCTGTCTATTTGCTATTAGAGTTCAATTACAGTTTAGCATTAGCCCGTGTTTGCCTGTACAGTATCAAGACACGAGCTAGTCTACGTTTGAATCCAGGCATAGCCACTCTTTTCTAGGAAGCCAGCTATCTACATCAAGGTCAAAGAGTACCCGACGTTAAGTACGAAGAACGGTTGAGAGCACATGTGTCGCAAAAACAAACAGGCTAACGCGGTGTTTGTAATATGCAAATTATTTGATTAAATTATGAATTTCGGTCATTGTTTTTCACTCTAATATGGAAATTACAATATATTTAGAAAGACTGAGAGTCCAAGCATACATCTACAATCCCTCATAAAGCCATTAAAACCGAAGGCCACGCTTTGGACAATATAGTCAACAAGCGTTATTGACGTGACGTCGCACTGTCGCTGCTTCTCTCTGTTGTTGCTGTTGACCGTTTCGTTCTCAGTCACCATCGTTTGCTCTCTCGTCGCCGATTACTGCCTCCGTTCTCGTTCGGAAAGCGCGCACCGTTCTGTAAACACCAGCGGCAAATGACTAACAGCAAGGCTTGCCACCGGGCTTGAGTTGCCATGCCACAGCGTCAGACGTTGCCAGTGCTGCTATTGCTGGTAGACGTTGAAGCGCCACCTAGCGATCACGACTAGTGCGCGGATAAAACTGGCTGTGTCCTAGTCAGCCGCCTGAATCCCTATGCTCACGTGTGCGTAGTAGCGTTTGCTTGGTTTGTTGCCCGCTTGGTCGTTTGTCATAGGAGAAAAACGCGATGCAAACATTGTACAACCAGTCCTTGCGAGGCTTCATGGGATCGTGAAACTGAAAGAAGACTCTGATTTGCTGACAAAGCTTCATCAGTTTCGACAGGCGATTAACCCCTGTAAGAAATTTGTGTGCGCGAAACTGCAAGTTTTTTGCGAATACCGTTCAATGAGACAGACTGAATGTAAATAAAGCTTTTCAAGGTACGACTTGAAGTGCGTTTCTTGAGACGCCCATTTGAAAATAATTAAAAAGAAACAAAAGTTCGGAAATGGCGTACCTGGACGAATGCTCGAAGCTAACGCAACTTCAACCGAATGATGAGAAATGTATTCCTTTGAACACTCCGTGGACGTTCTGGATAGATCGGTAAGTGTTAAAACTACCTTACTCCCTTTACATCCACTGACTTTCGCGGATGAATGACACTCTGTTTTATACCCAGCACATTGATAAAGAAATTCGAAGGTTATCTGAAGTTGGGGCACACTTTGAACACCAAAGAAACGAAGTAATAAGAGACTTGCATAAGACGTCTAAGTAAAATGTCTCGAAAGCTACATAGTTTTATAATGGTACACTTAGCATTAGGTGGAGGTGGCGATTCTATCATATAGAGCATAGTACCATATTTTATAAGAAACTGTAGAGCGAGTAATTTATTGGAAGTCTGTGCGCAATACTGTTGCGGCTGTCTTCTTGGAACAGCCCTAATCAGATTGAGCAAATGCGCACCACTTATTGCTCTAGATCGTATATCACAAAAAGACTGTTATTTCGATTAACGTCATTGAAGCCGGTTAAAAGTGGTTTTCAAAAGAGCAGAAGCGGGTAGGTTAGAGTCGTCCGGTGAATACGATTTACCAGTTCATGTCTTTTTCTTTTACTGCGCATAGCTTCTCAAGCAGAATTTACCTGCAGTTTGATTGATTCTTCAATGACGTTGTCATGAGTCGGTTGCAATGATACACGATGATTAATCATATAATAAATCTAAAGGATTGGTTTTTCTACGCGAAATTATGCGAATTCCCGACAAAACGTTCTCGAATCTAACGGGTACAAGCTAATTTACAGTAGAACTTTTACTTTTTCTGCAAAGGAAAAATACTCACCTGTACAAGATGTTTACAGAAATCAGCTTTGATCTAATATAGCTAGCGCCACCTAGCTAATTGTCATTGCCTGGGCTGTTTCAGCTTTAAGGAACGCCAACATCATATTTCTCGTATTGTCAACTAGCCTGTTTGTTCTATTGTGCTGCTTGCCGAGTTCTCGTCAATATATAGAGTAAAAACAACGTTTTTTTTTATCTATCATGTCTACTTAATGATGTTATACCGGCTTCTTTGACCATACGCAGCGGGACTATACGGGCAGATGTGAATTAAATAATGTTATACGGGTCTGCGTCGGAAGGCGCCACTCTCATCGAGGTTGATCAGGCAGCTTATCGTTGAGCTAAGTATATTTGTACGCAATTATAAACAATGGAACGCATGCGTTTTTGTCAGAGATCTTTTGCGGTGAATTCATTGAATACTGGGGCTATAGCATTTACTTTAATTACGTCGATCATCATCGTTGTCGCATGTTTAATAATAACGAGTAACAGTCTGCGTATGTATGAATTTAGTGTCTTTTACGATTACCAGGATATCTGCTTCTAAATATCTGCTGTCAGATGGGTAATCAATCACCCGATGCGTGTTCCCTTATATAACTGGCCATATATAACTAATATCACTGGGTGCAATTATAAAGTTTCTCTGGGACTCAAGCGGAAGTGAAGTCTATCCCGTTGAAGCGTTGCAATCTGTCATGTTCTCAAATGGACGCCTACACTAGATGAAGGGATTTCAATTGCGTTAGTTATAATGAAGATGTAAACGGTCATACCGAGCTCCATGGAGATTGCTACTGCCTTAACTACTGCTGATGGTCAATGATATTTATGAATACACTAATTCATGGTAGAGTCATCATCCACTGCTCCTTTTCCTTTGAGCCAGAGCGATAAAGTAGACCTTAAACACACAGATGCTCAGACATGCAACTGAGCCGCGATACTGCCTGCTAAAACCTCACGGCGGGAGCGTCGATAGAAACAGTCGTGGTAGACGACGGCAAATGAGGAACAAACAAATAAACATTGGCTGGTTACACTTACAACTCCTGCAGGAAAAACTATCCCACCGACATTAGGGCTGCTGCTGCAGCTGCTACATATACTCACAAAAAAGATTTCCATGCCTTCCTTGCTTCCTCTGTAAAAGTAGATAATCGTGGTCTGCCAAGCTATACAGACGAAGCAGAGTGTCAATTTGATGGACGTAATTATCGTTGTTATTGGTACGTAATCTGTCGCCTTAGGAACACCTGGACGTGTACCCACTGACAGCATCAACGCTCAATTGTGGCATCCTGCAGCAGCTGAAAAAAATACGATAAAAACATGGAGCGCATCATGCGGACTCCCTCTTGATTATCACGTTTATAGTGCGCTTTTATTTATAAATATGTGTGTGTATCTGGGCCAGGCAAGTCAAATAGTGCTTTTGTACATCTAGCCAGTTTTAATGGAGCATACTTGGCGGTACGCTTAATAGCCAACACATTATTTGCATATTTGTATTAATTTGAAATATGATTTTTCTAATTCATGTAAGCCAAGAATCGTGTTACCCAGTTCTTCTCTAACAGATCATATGCCAAAGAGTTTCAATGTGGTCCGTCACAGAGATAACTTTTGTCACCTTTAAACGCGACTCTTATCTTATACGTTATGTTTGTTTTCTGTGCAATAACGAAATGTAAATTCATTCAAATTGGGACATTTGATTTTAAGAATACGTTGCTGACATCAACATGCTATTACATTGCGTAAATATTTTCCTCGTTTTACGTATATTCCCTTTAAATACTGTCTTTTTTCTTAACAACTGCATGTACTAGTATATTATATTTCTTACTTCCAGGATTATAAAATGATGTTTTAACCCATGAGCACGGTACAGAAAATGTGGCGCAAGCAACCTAAATTATTTGATAATGTGGAATTGCAGCACCGAGGCTTCCTTGTTCTCTTTCTAGTCTATGTGATGCAAGCCATTCAGACCGAATTACAACTGCGAGCAACGAAGCGCTCGTGAGCCTTACGAGCGGACACGTTCATATCGTTGACGGGCCGCTAAAGACATCGAAAAACAAAGCAGTGTGATTGATAGAGGTCGTTCCCTAAGTACGCGGTATATAGCTTTAGAAAACTGCGTATTTGTAACGTCTCCGATATCGGACAGTCACTGACATACTCGGTGCATTTGATTGACTAGACTGTAACACATAAAAACCACTTGCATACGGATGAAATCCCGAAAGGACTTTTTGTAGTTTTTTTTTCGTTACAATTCGGCTGATGCAGCCAGTCTAGATTATAGTAGAAAATTAAATGATTCTGCCTATTGAAGAGAGCATTGGCTTCTTCTTCGATTTTGGTTTCTGAGGAAAATATATAACCTTAAAAGAGTACTGACCACATGCTGACACCATATGAAACAAAAAATTTGAAGCAAATCCCAAAAAGACAAAAAATTAAACTTATCAATCATATAATAATAATAATAATAATAATAATAAAAATATATTTTTTTCGGAAAACCGGCAAAAAAAAATAATAGTAATCAAAATACTAATTGCAAGCGGTCCTTTATTAAGAATTTGTTCAACGGAGACTGGTTTCTTTGAAGAGCGTTTTCTCAATGCTTACTGCAAGGGTAAAGCTTTTCGCCGCACTTAATTGGGGCGAAAATGTTAAATAAAAATGTTAAAATTTTATCTACTTAAAATCTTAGTTTAGCTATTGTTGCGCAATTATTGTGAGGTGTATCTAAATTAGCTAACAGCTCATCATTCAATTTATCGTAGCGCGTTAAGAAAATATTAATGAAATGAATTTAAGAATAGAATTTGACTACCACGAAAGGTGTGCGCTGAGGCATAACGTTATGCTTGCGGCCACTAAAAATATAGACTAAGTTATAAGATTGTGTTATTAAATTAAACTTAAGCATCTAACGTTATTGTTTGCAATACTGACAAATCGTGTCTTTCATGTACCTATTGAGCTCTTGTTCGTTGTTTGGTAAAAAAAAAAAGGCACCTTCGGCCGTTGTTGCAACCGTTCATCGTTGCGTTTGATTTTGTAACAAAAAATGTACATTTTGGCTGGACGCACTGTAAGGTCTTGTTTCTGTGTTAACCATTAGTTCATACTTTAAATGTCTCTCAGTGATGACCCTATTGGCACTAAGTTGTTCGTACCTTCATATGTAGCTCTATTCGTGTACTTTGAACGAGTTTAGCTTGAATGGGCAGCTATTGGGCAGGTTTTCTTTTTTTTTGGATGCGTCATGTTTCGACGTTATATTACATATATGTGCATTTTAGCATAGCAATCGCAGCTACACAGATTGGGTATAGCTCCAGGAATGCCGAGCTTAATTTAATAGTGTAGTAATCCAGGTGGGTGTAATCCAATGGTCTATTGGAATGCCTTACGGCGATATCAGACGTAAAATTCGAAATTTCGTGGTAGAGGCAATCCACTTTGAAAGACTTTTTATTTTCGCTAGGGCACGGTTTTGCACTTCCGAATGGTTTTTTATACATCAGTGCGCTTCTTCCTATAGGGACTTGCGCTATCCCTTGGATTTATGTCCTATAATACAACTACGATAAAGGTGATTCTTTCTAGCATTGAGAAAAAAGTATTTTTATTTTTGTTGTCATTTAAAGTGGTTATTCTCAAAGCCTCGTCTTTCTTCTGCAAAAATATCATAAGTAATACTATAGCCGATATATGTCACTTTATTCTATAGAGTTTACAAATCAATACTTTAAGGAGATAACTATCAGAGTCAACCCATATTTTAATATTGTTTCAAAGCAGTTTGGGATTCAACTACAACTGTACCTCAAGTTCAGTATGTGCATGTCGAGTTTTAAGAGAATTACACTTCTAAGGCGTTACAAAAAGACAGCTCGAACAAATTTACAATCAAGAGGTTGGCTAGAACTGACTCAGTTTAAGTAAATCCACTCGTTAACGAAAGGATGAGGTTGAAGCTGAAAAGAGAGAACTTTAACTGTACCATACAATAAGATAAAGAACATTTCCTACGTTTTAAGGAAATCCCACTTTGGATACTCTAAAGTTCTCTGAAGCGTCTACACTGTAATTAGCCTGTGTTAAATCAATATACAGCGGTAGTGAACCCTTAGCAAGGTGGATTATTTTCAGCTTTTATGGTTATTTCTTGCTACCTTCAAGTAGCAGAAAATGTATCTAGCGGATGAAAACCGCGGCACGTTTTGCGTCGCGTTACTTATCATTAACTAAGCATATTAATTCAATAAAAAAGAAGCCATGATTATTTACTTACGATTGCGACAGTGGCAAGCCGCAAAGAGTCCCTTGTTCCATCCTGTGTCTTTTTCTGAGAAGTACTGCACCGGATATTAAAGCTCTGGACCCCAATTTTGATATCGTTTGTATACATTTTACAAATCCTGTCTTTAAGAGCGTTAGTATTATCCACTTAATCTTGATTACTAAGAGTACCACCGCTAAAAAAGTGTTTTGGGTTTTACATACCGGTGCTGTTATTGTAGCATCGACTCAGAAGACTGGCAGTCAGTAAAAGACGAAGTGTGGTGACTCTTAATTTTAAACCTACATATCTTCACGTATCCCCAAGTTTAGTAGACTGACACGTTATCATTGACAGAAACATAAAACCACCGCTATTTTTCCTACAACTACAAGTTCCGAGCTCTATGTTTCTACGACTACGACTATTTTAATCTTTAAATGCAACTAACAACAACCTAAGTTAAAAGCACTCGATTTTTCGCCCCAGCTACCGGTTGATATGTAAGCTATGTAAAAGACGAACCTAATTTATCTATGAGCAAAAAATATAGTAGTAGAGGTGACTTTTGGCATAAATCGAAGTGAATCGACGAAATCGATTGAGCAAAACATCGTACTTATTTATTCGTTTATTCTTTACATTATCATCTTCATCGTCTTCGTTCTCGAATGAGGTCAGTGCGTTTACTAAATTTATCGCATCACTATTTTGGCAATATTCAATAACGCTTTCCGCCAAATTTTTGAACTCGAATTTTCAGACTTGAATCGAATATGGCATTTGCGCGTCAACAATTTTACGTTACCATTCAACCGATAGTGCACGAAAATATTTGGCGTTTTTCTTGTTGTTCTTTTCGGTTGTCTTTCTCATCCATGTCCTCCACTTCCTCGTCCTCCTCTATATATATATATATATATATATATATATATATATATATGTATATATATAACCTGGATGATGATGTACGTAATAGCGCTTCGGTAGCCTAACAGGGAAAAAGGGGGAGGGTAAGATCATGCCCTATAAGGTAAAACCTACAAAACTTCACTCATCATTAATTGCGGTATCAAAGCTATATATGTATATATATATATATATATATATATATGTAGTTGATAAGTCACCATCTTTTGTCACTGTAATGATTATGTACACGTGGTCACCTCTTATGTACATATTGAGATTCCCTAAGGCTGCTGAAAAGATCAGTATCTGAACGTGTTTATATGAAGAGAACCAGATACACACGAGGAGCCATTCTATCGGTTAGTCGGACAGCTTGGCTAACAGCTGTCATGTTGTATTATCTGTGTCCACAGGTTGAAGAACCGCTGTTTTTAGAGCTGCTCGAGGAATCACTTAGATGAAAACGAATTTAGAAAATGTTGCAAATCTACATAAGAGCATGCTGAATGCATTACACTTGAGAGCAAAAAAAAAGTTGGCCATCATACTATCAACTAAGGATCAAAAAACACTTTTTTTCAGATCATTAACTGATCGTTTATCCCTTTCTTATGTTTTCTTATACAGCACCACAAAATCGAACTAGCTCGATGCATGTACACACTGTTACCCATTCGAATATCGACCATTTTAAATGTTTGATCACTCATATTATACTTATTATTCGTATTCTAATCACCTGATATTATACAACGGCAGCCGTTGGCGACACGCCCGCTATCCGTTGCCTGGAATATAGCTTTTTTTTCTCTCCATTACGAGTGGTTACTCGCTTGCGCCTATAGTTTAAATTATATTACTTTAATTACCCTTTATCCCGTTTTGTTATATACCAGCTTTCGGAATTGTTTCTACAATTGTTGTTGCTACTGGTGCGGCCGTCGTTTTTATTAGGAGTGCAATTCGGCTATTTAGGGAAACTCGCAAGTTGATTGCACTTAACACGTTGCACATCAAACTGAATTTATTTACAGCAATTGTGGGCACTTCAGTGACTCTTCCGCTCGCCCAACCCGTAATTACTACACTCAAAATCATCAAAGCAATCGCTTCCACAGTCAACTGTACAGAACCAGGGTTTTTCGTTATTATTTTCTCAGACTCGTTCTCCAGCTGTTAGTGTCAATTGGCGTTTAGTGCCTAACCGAGCAAGATTTGCTGCACGTAATGAAAATTAGTCATCTGTTCAAGCGGTCAGTTCTCTTCCATTCGTTCTCTCATTCTTACCGTTTGTGGTATTGCTGCTACTGCCGCTGCTATGGCTGTTACCAATATTAAGGCAGGGTAGCAGTTCTACGTGCACGTATTCCCTTCGCGCATTTCAACACGCAATATATGTACATGGTACCAAGAACGGTAATCGTACTTTCTGAGGCTGCCTAGAATTGGCTCGAAACGCCTTAAACAACCGTCTGGTCGAGCGTTCTATGCTATACCAACAATTCGATAATTTCGCCCACAGAGGCAAAGGGGCGACGACGCCTTCTCATCTCGAGTAGCATCGAAGTGACTGAACACTTCGCTATATGCAGCAGTATACAATAACTGTATTTGTTTTTATTAATAGCCAAAATTCACCATATTATTCACTCATTTTTGACATTCATTCATTCGTTTGTTCCTGAATATAGCAGAGGTTATCATCTCCGTGTCGACGTTATCGATGGGGACGAGACTTCAAGGAGCCAGCATTATACACATAATTAAATAGTAATCTTTGAACGTGTATTACCTCAGCGTTCTCAACATTATATAATTATTCACAAATCGAACCTCATCGTGACCTCAGCCTATATCCAGTCAGCTGTCATCTCCGACTGATTTAGAGACAAGTTACAATTACATACGTAGTTACAATTACGAACACTCCGACCCCACACTACAGTCACTTTTTTCCCTTATTTTTATTCTATATCCTACCTTACAACGCTGACCTAATAGTTCACGACAAAAGATAGAAACACTCGTCTTCTTACACTCCGCTCGCATACGCTTTGGAATAAAGCTTCATCATCAGCATAATTCTTAATATCGTCATCAGTGTTATCATATCAATCATGTGAAACAGCCACCATTTCTATCTCGCTTTCGATGTACTGCTGGCTATATGTATATGTAGGTAACAACAAATGTTACTGCCTTTAGGTTTCTGTTTTTGCTTTTTACTGCACTCGATTCAATTCACCATGAATTGAATTATCCCGTTTCTCGCGCCACCCCGTTCATTCTTGTTGACGTTTTGTTGTGGACTAGAGATAGTCGCTTCTTTCGTGTGACTGTGTGTGCACATGGCCTGCATGGCCATGAGGATGGGTCCCTCGAGGAGTGCGCGGAGGCCCGTACGTGAACCCGTAGTCGGGTTCGGGACCCATCACCACTTGGTATCGTGCACCAAGGTGATGATTCGTCAGCGAGGGACCCGGGCTAGCGGCAACATGCGGATAGCTGGACATATGATCAGCTAAGTTATGCATTTCATACTGACTAAGATTGCGTTGATCCGCATTGTGAAGGTAGCGCAGTTGGTGTGCGGCTGAATCACGGCGCCGTTCTCTAACCCCCGCCGGAAGATAAGGAACGTCGCACTTGGGGAGGTACTGGGAACCGGCAGTTGGCAAATAGGTAGAAGGCGGGGGCGCCGGAGATGAGGTAGCTTCCACCATACAGCATTGTACAGGTGGCACTCGAATCTGATGCTGCTGTTGAATTGGGGCTGGAATAACTGTTGTACGAACTGCGTGACCCCACTGTCTCGACTGAGGGGTGAGTAGAGTCGATGAGGTCGACGATGAATTACTGCTGCGACGATCGATAGTCGCTGATGGCGTGGCTACTGCCCGCGTTTGCATCGAAATCACTTTTACATTCTTCGGTATCTTGATCACCTTAATACCGGGATCTTCCGGCAGAGCAAATGGTAATCGCTTTTCACTTGCCGGCTCGCGGCTTTTGGCCCATTCCTCCATCTCCCGGAAACGTTTCTTATCCGTATAACTAATGAGGCAGGACACTGGTATCCATAGAATGGTGACGAGAATGAGCACAAAACTGACAATATTGTCATGCAAGAACTTCAGTACTGTGTTAATGTCGATGTCCTCGATAATATCCCAGAATCGTTCGACGATATCCTGAACGGTCTTTTTACATGAGCCTTCCTCGCAGAATCCGTGTATACATGGTGTTCCGTCGTGTAACACTTCGACGGGCTCGACTGGTTGGCACGTCGAGTTTTGATGTGGCCGACAACACCGCTTACAGGCGTCGGCCTCATTGTCACACATGCACGAGGTTTGACCGAGCGTCTCGCAATAAGGCAAACAGTCGCCAGCCCGACATTTGCCGCGATCCAGACAGGCGGAATCGTCATCCTGCGGTTTGGACGGAGGACACTCGGCACTCTCACCTGAGCAAAATGCCTCTTTCTTGCATGCGTTTGGCATGGCTTCGCGGCAGAGTATACCCACCTCCATATACTGACAATCCTTGCAACATGGCGAATTGCGGTCGCTGCATTTGGCTCCTGACTTGAGCTTACATTGTGCCGTACAGCAGGGATCACTGGTTTCTGACGAAGCACTTAAACCGGCGTCGCATTCCTCACCCTCCTCAACAAGAAGATTGCCGCAGAAGCTCTCCTCGGGCTTGGAGAAGCATTTACCAGCTTTTGCCAGTAGTACAGCTCGAATCGAGCGTACACTGCATGGCGAAAAGCGTTTATTATTGACATCGTATCCGGACACCGAATATGTATACATAAGGTAAGAGCCACCCTTCTGGGAGTCGGGACTACATTCGGGGAGGTCAGGGTCGTGCTCACTTCCCCAATTGTGCCCGAATTCATGGGCGGTGACCAAGTCCGCCTCTCGGGTGATGACCCTGTGACCGTAATGATTTCGGGAGGTGCTCAGCCCCGAGTTGAGGTAAAGTGTATGCCCATTCTTCACATAGCCAGGACTGCAAATACCACCGACTGAGTTCTTGCGTGGCGAGCCGACGTACGCCAGTCCGAGAATACCTCCCTCGAACTTTTGATCTGTGAACAGATGTGCCAGACAAAACCAGCGGTGATTTTCCGAACGA
This sequence comes from Varroa jacobsoni, assembly GCF_002532875.2. NCBI lineage: Eukaryota > Metazoa > Arthropoda > Arachnida > Mesostigmata > Varroidae > Varroa > Varroa jacobsoni. The sequence continues at coordinate 79,711 of NW_019213905.1, read as the reverse complement.
GAAAACACCTCTAGCAGCTCACGAACGTTCCAATTTTTTCCAGCCATATTATAATGTTCCTGACCGTTCACTACTGGGGTAGGTTCAGTGTGTACCAATACTTCTTGGATAACAAAACCCATTCCCCGAAAGCCCTGTTGTCGCTCATTGTCCTTCCACTCTGTGTCGAGAAAGATCTTATTTACGCGATCGATTAACGAGATAATGAAATTGATCGTACCTTTCTGGCTTTTCCCGCCCATGTTTTCGTAAAATTTGTGGTCAGCCACAAGTAGTAATGAACACCGAGTTTGTGTGGGCTCATAGCTACGAAGAGGCTCACCGACAACGGGATCCCCTTCAGGACCTTCCTGAACGAGGTCGCGCTTGCCGAACATGCGACCAATGTTTGCTATCCCATCTTCGTGAATGGCACCACAGAAACGCGACGGATCAGAATGAGGTTCCGCGCGCTCCCAGCTGTAGATAACATCGGAGGCCCGGTACACAATCATATTGGTGCCATTGCTTAGATCTTTGTAAGTCCCTTCCCGAAAGTCGGGATGCTGGAGTGCTTCAGCGTGTCGCCATGACGGCTCGACAACATACACATCTTGGGGTAGTCGAATTGAGGCCGTAAGCAGACCGTCGTCGAGGTGGGCACTTACGTTCGAATCTACTTCACCCAGCAGTTTCCCCTCGAAAAACTGCGAACTATCCACCCATACCGGACGACGAGCTCCTGTGCGATCAACGGTGTATGCTTTGAACTGAGCCGACAGCAGCCCTTTGGTAGGTGATAGAATTAATTGAAAGCTACGGCCCAGTGCGCGGAAGCTGACTTCCTTGCTGCCTCCGTTGCGGGCCACCTCTCGCTTGGATAAATGACGAGTGCGCACCTCCGACAGGCTCAACGTTTCAAAGTAGCGAATTTGGCCATCGAGCGCGCCAAGGGGCGAGAGACCCTGCGCGCACAGCACTAGCCTGGATACGCTGTCAAGTCTAACGAACCACAACCACGCAATCAGCGTGTGATAGAAGCACGCTCGCCGAAGGTACATCCTGCCTGGCGGCCCCCTACGTCCGAGGCACTAGCCACGGCTGAACTATTCCATTGTGCTTGCTTAACAATAACCGTAAAAATATTCAACTTGCCAACTACGGACCCGATCGTTTTGAGCGATAACAATTCGCGTTACACTGCACCAGTTCACATCACTAACGTCCATTTGTGGTGGACGACCAGCAGTGACTATCGCCACCAGCTGAGAGGGCCCAGCCTCCGCCCTGAGCCGCCAGGGGCCACCTTTAGCTTTGATGCCAGTTGTTGTAATGTTGCACATATTGGCGGTCACCATCGTTCGCAGAGCAACGCATCGTTCCAACGAACAATGCTCCTCTAAGGATAGACAGGCTCATCAAACGATTTGTCGGATGAATGGACAAGAACAACACGTTTCTGGACCCCTGCCGTTTGTCGTGACCCCCAACAGCAACATTCACTTCAAAAGCAACGAACGGCCAGTTGTGGACCATTAACTAGCTTAAACAAGCAAGCAAGGTAACGATAACATCACACTGCAGAACAGTACACAACGACAAAAAATAAAAGCTGTTAAGATTGTAACAGCAGCAACAGAGCCACGAGAGCGCCGATAACGAAGCCGACCAACGGCAGTTACAGCTTACACTGACCTTAGTACAGGTATATACTGGTAACAAATAGTATGTGACACAGAGTGCCAGCCCTTACAGCAGCAACAGTAGCTCTCTTACACAGAGCCCCAATCGACGAGGAGACGATGGCAAAGCGACACTGTTTTGATGATGAGCTGCTCCTTGTCTGTCTTCTCGAACTGCGCGCAACTACCCAACTACCATCCAATCATCAGCTGCACTCTCCCCTTCGCGATTGCACCGTACTGAGCCTGGCCGATATCTGTGTGTGTGTGCACCGAAGTGCTGCCACTGCCACCAGTCTTCTCTCCTTCTGCTGGGCTTGTCAAGGGGCTTCTGCTGTTTGCTCGCAGACGCCTCTCGATGTGCGCCTGCTGATTCGTAAATTAGCGCCTCCATTGTGTCTCACCGCACAGCAGACGCAAACAGAGACGGCGAGATAGACAACGAATCATGTGTAACCAGTAACATTGAGCAACCAGCACAGCATAGCAGCGTCCAGTGTTCCTGGTACCCCGTATCTTCATGTGCGCTCAGCCAGCGCGCGCACTTCCTGTGGGCGATAGTCCGCGTCGAAAACAGATGGTCACGCATGCGTAGAAATGACCCGCGAGAGAACCCTGAGTGAGTACCAATAGATGGTGACACATTATCCTTTTTTGAAAACTTGTGATGGGCGCGAAAAAAATTGTAACATTCTCAAGTAGAGAGTTGCTGTAGTTGGCAATAATTATGCGCTAACTATTTAATGTGCGTGTTTCTGTTACATGCAAGGTACGCCGCTACAATCGTAACGTAAATTGTTTGGCCAAAAAAGAAGCATGTATGTAGATTGCAATATAAAGATTAAGTGGCTTTTGCTTAGTCTCCCTCATCCACTGCTTTTCCTGAAATGTTTGTAAATTGTGCGGTAGCTATCTAGATAAAAGAAAGTGACTACATGTACACTTTGGTCTATTACGGCGTAATATGGCACTCAAGAAGCCACTTATAATACCTACATCGCAGCTGTCAGGAAGTACCCTAAAATGTAAGGCTTATATGAAGGAAAATATTATGCATATGTAGCCAAAAGCGATAGCACAACAATAAACTGTTTACGCGCGTGTACATACATGAGGTGTACCCTTAGGGAATGATGTTGCTCTTGTTACCAGGCGTCAAATTTACTATAGTAGAGCAATCAATACTACGCAAAAATATGCATTTACAAATACAGTGGTTAACCTTCATGCAACACAATCCGAGATGTTCTCCTAGGTCTGTCAGGGTGAATTCGCTCTCACCAACAAATGCTGTACAAATCAATCAGACGCAGCGCAAATCTAATAAATAATAACAACAACCTATTTTTGAATCAACAACATCTGATTACTCCATTTTTATTTTTAGTGTCGATTGTTAACACCATACAGTTAATAAAGCTAATAGGTAGTATCTATATATAGGGACTATAACTGTGCAGAACTGCGCCGGCTACTGATATCGTATTGTGAAAACGAAGTAAACTTGAGAAATCAAACCATTAACTAGCACTTACTCAGCACCGTTATTTTCGCATAATGTGGTTGTAACCGTCGACGAAAACATGGGATCTTCTGCTGTAGTATCGAAGCAACCAGTCACATTTGAGCTATGCAGCTCAGCAATTAGCATGTTTTTGCCAGTACATGCGCAAGCGATGTCTTGAGATTCGATTCATAATGAACGACCGAATTAGAATTCCACTAATAACAACCCATCCAACATATCGCTGTTTCGAACATCTGTGACAACCGTTGCACGCAGCAGTAAAAAATTATGTTCAAATAACAGTTACCGAGACTAGATGATAGTATAATGTCAAATATATCGAGCGGATTGTATAGACGATCCCTTTGGTAGATAGGCGATAGAGACATGGCTTTGTAAAGCTGTTTTGTGCTAACGGATTCTTTTGTCTCTTCCTCTGCTGTCTTCGTCAGTACTGACTGCCGTGGTCTTTCAGCAGAAGACTATGAACGTAATCTGAAAAAAATCTACACAGTTGACACTGTACAGACATTTTGGCAGGTGTATAACAACATCCCATCCGTCAATGAATTAGGTCCAAACTATAGCTACCACTTGATGAGGGAACAACATCGGCCGATTCGCGAAGATGGCGTACACAAGGACGGCGGAGCCTGGAGATGCAGATTGGCTAGTAGCGATACTGTAAGTATTTCATTGTGTTGCAAGGGTCTTTAGGACTATTGATTTTACTATTTAACTTGACGATCTACTTCATTAGTCACTCTACTTGCGTGACTTTTAGTAAATTAACTACCTATCGAAAGGTTTGTATTCGTCGTAATCGTATGATAACTAGATGTTTATTGTATTTCGATTTCTGTCATAATTTCAATAGATAAAAATATATTTTGTTGTTTTCTATGGCACATGTTTCTTTTTAGAAAGCGATTTGGCAGGAGCTGCTACTTGCAGCTATTGGTGAGCAGCTCACCGATTCGGACAATCCTACCGAACTACTTGGAATCTCGGTGGCTTTGCGAGATGGCGACGACATGATTCAACTGTGGCATGCCAACGCCTGCACTGAACAGACTTCAAAAATTCCAGATAGACTTGAACATGTACTACCTTCCGGCTTCAGATTCTTGATGCGGTTCTACAAAGGTAATAAAACTGAAGCGTTTGTAACGAAATCCGTGGCCAGTCTGCAACTTTTTGCTACCATTGAACTTTCCCTTTCATAGGATCACTTGCCCTACACTTATTATTTGAACTCTGCAAATGAGGATTATGAAGTAGATGCGGAAACTGTTTTTGCTAACAATTGATTAACATAACATATTGACCATCTTTTATTTGGTTATTACTATTACTACAGTTTAATAAAGTTATCGATAGAATTTCTACCTGGGTGAGCAGAGTGTAATGATGGACATGGCCGCGGTAAGAGTGTAAGTAGAACAAAGCATTCATGACCTTCATGACTGATCTGTGTAGCCAGTCATCAAGCAGCTTTTTAGCATCGCTTAGTAACGCCTTTTGGAAGTACTCGTGATGCAAGTTAAATTGTTTAGGCAACTTTTCTCTGAATATTCGACGAGTGTCTGTCTGCTTTCACTACTCTATAAGCCTAATGTTTTTGACTGCGAATACAGATGTTTACCTCTTTTGAATTAGTACTATGGCGAATTTGTAGATATTCGTATTTTTACGGGCATCGAAAATTTAGTCTAAAATTTACTGTTGCCGTCAGTTACCGTCCAGAGGACGGATATATGCATAGCTGCAAAAAACCCAGAAAAAGCGAATACAGAATGGAAAACATATGAGAAGCCAAAAAACTAGTTAATTCCTGTTATATGTATATTTTGTCTTGCTTTTTTCTAGCTCATCACACCATCCATCCATACCGCGGGGGCGGCGGGAGTAGCGCCAGTCACAGCGGACGTCGTGGAAGTAACTATTCTCCGTTATATATTTAATCTGCTTAAATATTTTTTTAGTCATTATTGCCCCACACTAAAAATATCAAAGAACATCGGTTGTGACCAGGGTTCTGCAACGGTGCGCCGAAAAAAAAATATGTGAAGAAGCATATTCAGCCGTTATCTTGCAACTGGCCAATACCGCCAAGCATATTCGCCAGGGTAACTGACTCCGTTAATATATCGTCGTCGCGAATTTGCGAAGCTCACAGTAACTGTCGTTATGAATATGCCTCATTATCACTGTCGTACTAATTGCTTTTCTGCACAAAATATAAACAATGAGAGGACATTTAAGACCGTAAAAGTATGTGCATATTGTACACAGGGTGGAGCATGAATAGGCTTACAATGAAGAAAGTTCTAAATCTAGAGATGCGACATACCCTATTTATATTTGCGTATATATAAAAAAAATGGAAACCCTCATAAGCGAATACATATATCTTATAAAGATATAAAAGTACATAAGCGCACACGTCTGCGTACATTATTTATAATGCCAATAAATGTGCGCAGCATATTGTATGGCCATACACTGCGTAGTGTGTTTATTTGTCAACATAACCTTCTATACATATTTAAAACTGTATCAGACAAATGTTCCGCACACTAAACCTATTTCCAAAAAGAACCTATTTTAATTAGATTACTGTGATTAAACTGTGATGTCTCTGGATGGGTTTCAAACTTAACAAAAGTAGGTTAATCATTGTAACCTATGTACTGTCGAATCGATCATACTTACTCATCCTCAACCCTTAATCTAACCCCTAATCAAGTTCCGTGAAATCGACTATCAAACGTCCAATCTATTTGGTATTTACTTTTCCATAGCGTCGGCTTTGTCATTTCAACGGCAGCGAAAATGAATACAGCATGCTCGTTTTTACGAATAATTCTCGGTACGTTTATTTATTTTATTATAATGTTTATGAAATATTTATAGTTAACTCTGAATGTTTTGCGCCTTTAATATACAAATAACGTACCTTATCCTTGCAGAATCACACGTACATATTTGACCTCCACATTTTCATTTCATAGTCATGTTTCCAGTATCTTGTTTGCTTTCTGCCATTTATTACCTCTTTTTTGATTATACAAAAATGCCTACATTCCATATACCATTACATTTAACAAAAATACCTAGACTAAAAAAGACCTGTTCAGTTAAAGTGTAACTCTAGTGATCATCATCAAATCAAACAAATCAAAAGCGCTTCGTTTCCAGCTCGCAACTCCGAGATGAAGCTAGAGAGACCGGCGAAATAGTTTTGATATAAATATTTACAGCGAAGCACAAACGATTTACGACAAAGAAAAATTGCAGCTGAATTCATTGACAAATTTGATTAGGCTTGCGTAGTTCAGAAAACGCAGGATTTGTAGACAATCGTCATTAATGAGTTACACAAAACCATCTTTAAATTATATAGTACTGCTCAGCATTGCTATTCGCGCACATTAGAAATGTAGTCGCAAAGTTCCATAGTTTTTTATTTGTCCATGTCTATACAGATTAGTAGAGCAGGTGATCGGGTGTGGAACTTCTTCAAAACATCAACGTACAACGTTCAATTGAATGCTTCTTGCTGCGGCGTTTCGAATCCAATTAATGAGCCCTGCGGCGACTAACTGGACGTGGTCGGTCTTCAGCTGGCAGCCCGAATTCGCAACCTAGAGTGGCTCAGAGGATTCAAGTTAGCTTTTAACTCAAACACGTCGCTCTTATTCCTTCCAGCCTATTCCTTCAGTTGCTACCCTATATACACGTGCCACGGGATTGCAAGATATTCTTTCATGCCTTTGCATCAGCTGTCTGAATATATAGTGTCCTCTTTTGGCTCAGAGTTCAATTCCTCAATTCAAGATTCGGTGATGTGCTTTATATTCATTTCATCGCGCCGACCCCCGTAGACCTACGGGGTTTTTTGGCCGGCTGTTCCGGGCCTTCGGAATGTCGATGTCGAGCAGCTCGCTTGACGCCAATGGCTGCTCCAAGCCCTAGTAGCAACGGGGAATTTCCTCCGGAGCCTCTTTCTGCGGCCTCATTGGCCATCCATTCCTCAATTTGTTTAATTACCTGAAATATGAAGATAGAGCATCACGTTTTCATCTTTACATTGATCCGGCTTTTATTTTATCTGCACACTATCATACTATATATTGTACAATACTACATATGTAGATGTGCGATAAAACATACATATGTAGCGTGGGGTTAGCTTGTCGAAAAAGCGGTGATTGTTTACTTAACTTTGGTTTTAAAATCGTATATTTCAGCTAGTTTCAGAACAATGCCAAACCATATCAATTTTTAGATACCCGGAAAAAATTAAGAAAAATTAGGTGCAAAATCTATATGCATCAGCAAGATAATCTGGATATTACAACATTAGACTATCATCTATTTCGGTCTCTGCAGAAGTTTTCATTGGTTAAGATTTCTGGTATTAAAATTTAATTCCAATGGACTGACGCAAAGGTCACCTATCACAGTTGCTCGTTCAGAAATCTCGTAATCTCTACAGTGGTGGTATTACCGGAAAAACAACAGATGGTCGTTAATCAAAATGCTGTAGTGCAGTATTATCATTTTAAAGTATAAAATCAAACGGTTGATACTTCTTTAGCAACCCACTATTTTCGTCGATTTGCTTTCCGTTAGGCGAAATTTGATACTTTTTTGTATTTGTGTCCGATTTTCTGCCGAAGTTTTTGTCGATCAGGGGGTTTGAACCAGCTCTTCCCTAAAAGGCATAGCCACCCAGTGCAAATCATTCCCTCAGTATCGCGCGCAATTAATCAATATAAAATTTAGCCAGGGACAACTTTTTTTTTGTCACTTACATCCAGTCTCATCTCAATAGCTTTATGATAGACATCATGATCGGCGCTGTTGTACATAATGGCATTCTGGAACATCAACATCATATCCCGAAGCAATTCAAGCGTGGTACGGATAGCGCCAGTTTCGATGCCGCGTCGAATTGCCGTTAAGTCAATGGGCCGATAGACAATGTCTGCATAACCTGGGGCCATCTCATCAGTAACTGGCGTCATAAAAACACCCGCATGCGAATGATTCGCCGCTGTGCGCCACACTAAAAGAGCTGACTTCTTCCAGATTTTAAGGTCACGCTCACGTTCTTCGGCGCGCTCCACGTCCTCATCTTCTGGGCTTCCCAGAGCTTCCGTATAAATACAAACAACAAAAATTTGGTTTTCGTTAATTTCGTTTTGAAAATGATCTCACTTTTTCTGCATATGTGTAGTTTCCAAAAGCGTTAAAACAACTCGACATCGACATCCGTGCAACAGTTGTAGTGGGAATTTATAAAGTTATGTTATTTCTGTCTATAGGAGGTAACGCTTTAGCAAAACAAATTAGCATTCCCGGCAATCGTTCACCTCAAACAAGAGAGACTTCAAAGGCAATGAAATCATATTTTTCCTCACCATTGTCGTCTTTAGGGTCGTCCTCTTTTTCGTCGGCGTCCTTACTCCTGTTACTTTTGAAAACCTGCTCGGTAACATTACGTTCATCCGGCACAGCGTTCGTTCCTGAAACAAGATCTTCATCTTCTGAGACCTCTTCTTCAATCATTTCGTCGACAACTTCCTCTTCAACAATATTTGAAGTTTCATCTCTTGCATTCTTAACGTCGTCCGCTCTCTCTTTTTCCGAGAGCGCGACGACGACAACCGGTTCTTTGCTTTCTTTGTTGTTGCTGTCAATCGCAACTTCCTCCTCGCGGGTTTCTTCTTCGGCGTTATTGGCTGCGGAAGGACTGTTATCATCAACGCTATCTTCACGACTTTCCGTCTCTTGACTATCCAATCCTGATGCTGCTTCATCACCGGCATTCGTATTGCTAGAACATTGGCTTTTGTCATCCGTATCTTCATTTCGTTCTTCACTGACGCTGTTAGTAGTCACAGCCGTTTCGGTACTGGACATAGACGGTACAGCAGTAGTGACTCCTGCTGGTGCAGACCCTGTTGTCGACGACGTATCGTCGTCGTTCTATAAGGTAAAAAGACGGATTGCTTTAGTATTAATATCGATCGTTTTAATAATATGGTTCACTCATAAGTGTGGTATAATACATTCGGTTGGCGGGGCTTTAAGTATAATATACTACAAATTATATATTTCTGTTCAATTATGTGTTCCGTTTACATATGTGAACAGACCTTAGAGCCAAATGTGTTGCAAGCAAAAAGCAATTTAACCCAGAATTAATCTGGACACGCAAATAATAAGTCTGTTTTAAAACGCCCGCTTACTTCTGGCTTTCAAAATAACGTTATGTGTCCTGACGGACTGATGATCGTAACAAAACCGGTCTGCATCATCATCATCGACTAGAGCTGAACTGGGCTATGCTAGTTCGCGTTAGCGAATGCCAAAACAATAGAAAATATTTGATAAACAACTAGCTGCGTGGTGGTCGATTTGAAAATCTTTTGGTAATACCTTTTTAATTGTCTTCGTAGGTGTCAACCTAGGCGACTGTGGCACCTTAGAGGGTGTACTTTCTGGCTCACGAGGTTTTAGCGTAGTTAAGGGCTCACGAAGTTTCGTCGGCGTTTTCGGCGGTGGAGTAGATATCCTTTCTTTAGCCACTGTACCTGTAGGGATCCTAATACTCATCTTGGCTCGTTCCTTCTCATTTATTAGAGAAGTGTGTTCTTTTTCTTTGGCAGGTGAAGTCTTAGACACAGCTGAAGTTGGCTTTACTGTTAAAGCTACTGTGGCGGATGCTGATGGCTGGGTGCGAGCTGGCGATGCTGTCGGCGAGGGCGCTTTTGACGAGACAGGGGTAGACTCTCTCGAAGGTGGCTTAGAACACTGCGGCGGTGTTGGCTGAATTTGAATCTCAGCAGAAACAAGTTTCTGAGTTGTCTCCTGGTTGTCCATTGGAGCTGGCGGTGGCTGGCGTTCTTCAACTGCCTCGACTGGTTCCTGTTTTATTTGCGTCGGAAGTGGCGCATCGGGCGGAACTATGTCCGGCTCACTCTTGGTCGCCACAACTTCCTCGGCACTCTGGCGAAGCTGAGCTGCAATCATTTGCTTTTGCTGCTGTTCCTCTGCGTTCGCCTGCACCTTTCCCTGTTCCATGTCCTGCCGCATTTCATCGATGTACGAAACGATTTCAGAATCCGGCACTTCCTCGACGGCCGCAGCCTCCAGCGTTGGCTGGCCACCATTAGCCACGTCATTCATTACGGAGAGGGCATCCTCGAGCAATCTGTCTGTCGTTGTGCATTGCTGTTCCTGCAGCTGTTGCTCTTGCTGTTGATTCTGTTGTTGTTGTTGATGCTGTTGTTGCTGCTGCTGCTGTTGTTGCTGCTGTTGTTGTTGCTGTTGTTGTTGCTGTTGCTGCTGCTGCTGCTGCTGCCGATGTTGTTGCTGCTGCTGCTGCTGATGTTGTTGCTGCAATTGTTGCTGTTGTGACGGTACTTGTGGCTGCTGTTTTGACTGCTGGAGCTGTTCTTCGGTTTTTGGCTCAGAAATTGCCTGCATGGTTTCCGTTAATTTAGTAGCCTGTACAGAATCTTCAATGATTTCCTGCTTGATTTCGGTTACCACTTCGGTTTTGATAGCGACTACTGGCTTCTTGTCTTCCGTCGAAATTGATGAGGCTGATCCAGGCGGCTGCTCGAGAAGTTTGGAAAGGGTCGGCGCTTGCGACGTTGTTGGAGTGTGTACCGGAGTTCCGGGTCCAGACTGTTGGGAATCCGTACTCTGCGAGCGTTGTCCATGCGTCAGAGGCTGCGGCAGTAATAATACAGGAACTGATTGAGATGGCGCATGGGTTATGGACAACGGCCCAGGACCGTGAGAAGTTCGTGGGCTTTGGTTTGGAGAATCGTTCGGGGAGCGCAACAGTGAAGTGAGCAACGACGAAGCGGCCGGAGGCTGGGGAGGTAAAGGGCTTTCAGGGGCCACAAGGGAGTGTCCGGGAAGATTTGAGTCATCCGATTGCATCGAGTCAGAATTGTCGCTAATTGTTCGCGTCTGTTTCTTCGTCTTCTGGGCGGCCAACATATGTAAACGCAATTGCCGTTGCCGTTCAGCTTCCATCTAAATACATAGGTGAAAAGACCAAACATCACAAAATGTAAGCCGGCGTTTTTCCTTGTACATGCCGATTAAGAATGAACCACCTCCTCGAAACATCTGTGAAATTGCATTAGTATCTATTAAAACACTACGTTTACGAAGTAGTGCATTCAAATTGGGAAAAACTTTAGCGGGCTATTTGGCATAACGGGTATGCGCTTGTTTGCCACTTCCACGTATTACACAAAAATTATATGAAAGAAAACGATTAAGTCGTCATGACACTCAGTAATCAAACCCGCTGTTATCAAATCTTTCGGCACTAGACAAACACCCTTATGATTAAAAGCTTCCTTTTTTGGCTGAAATTGGCGGTCTAAGGTATTGCTAGTTTCTCTGCGATGTCTAAAAAATGTGTGGAAGACATTCAGCGGGCAAACTCAAGAAACTGCGGTAGAGTTCATATTCAAAAAACTTGAAAAGCCATCCAAACTGATCCGTTTTTGTTTTAATACCGAAATAATGGGCTATTTTAAAAGAACAATATCAATTGCCAATCAGGTTTTTCAGATAAGCTTAAATGGTGAATCTTTCTAAGATTTTCTGTAGCTTTTTCACCTTTTAAATTTTTTAATTATTTCAACTTGTGTAGTTTTAGGATCTTCGGTTGGCCCGAAACTTGATTTCATTTGAAATTTGAAAAGAATTTGTAGTACATTTAAACGACACCTAAACGGGTTTACGCCTACTAATATTACTCAACGCACGATACTATTAAGAAGTTATTAAGGAATGTAAAAGTATATTTTTAAAATGACTAGCTGGTATAAATTCCGAACTAAAGCTGTTTTTGAGGTTTTCCTGAGTAAGTGTGACCGTCAGGAATGCCACTTTAAGCATATGCAAAATATTATGTTCAAATATCTCCTCGTTTAAATACGGTCCGAAAATAAAATGTAATAGAAACTCTTAATATAAACGTGCCATTTTGTACATATGTATATATAAGAAAGGGTAAAGCTGCTCCGCATTTCGACCGTGTTCAAAACTGGATGTCATCGATGCTAATTTAACATAGAAAATAATGGAATCAAGTGGCCCTAAAATACAGCTCAAATTAGTAGAAACTCATGTACGACCTACGTATGCATGTCGAATTAAACTAAGGTACCGTATTTTTATTATATCACATATTGTTGTTGTCAATAACGTATCAAATATTCTAAGACAATTCTGATCGGCATAATGCACTGCTCGAACACAATCCAGACCAAGCACCCTGTCTATATGAAAAAATCGTTCCTTATATATCCACATCAGTCAACATAGCTGAACAGTACTCAATTGAGCCTATAGGTCTCGATGAAGTATTTCCGGTTGTGTAATAATATTATTATGATATATAGAATATTATAATATATTATTGTGCTTAATTATGCAAAATATATTACGATAAACGTCTCGCTAATACAACAATATGCAAACTTAAAGTAAAACTGGCAGCAAACGGAGCCACAATGTTTTAGTGAAACTACGGTATCATAACACACTCACAACCATATATAACATATTCACAATTTCACGAGATAAGTTTATGAACAAAGTACTTGATACGAAATAGGAAAATAGCAAATGTTATTAAATATTATTCAATTTAAATGCTACCTACCTCTCTGTCCTTGAGCCATTTCTGATGAACGGATTCTTGCCGCAATTTTTCCTCTGCTTGTTTATTTAATTCGTCAATAAGTTCGTCGATTTTGTCATCCATCTTTCCGGCCGTAATGAGATCAAGCTCTTTTCGTAGCTTTTGATGGCGAGCATATCCTTCAAGAACGAGCTTTTCCAGTTCCGCAATTCGTTCCTGAGCAAGCTTCTTCACTATAAGCGAACCTTGGTGGAATAGAATCATATTACAAATAATTATTATCCTTTTGTAACTAGCCCTTGCATAAATTTTATTTATAATATTTTAGTAACGTTTAAAAACTAATAGTCTACTTAGAATACTTTAAAGTGTGGAGAAACCCTATCAAAGTCATAACGGAGCATTTTTAATACAACCAGTAGAATATATATTAGTAGATAGATATATATTAGTAAATAACTATTTGTAACTCAGCCGTGGAATTTACATAAACGCGAAAATTGATCTAATATGCCATTTAGGCGACCCATGATTGGACGACCAAAGCCTATTTTCATCCATTTTGGATTATACATTTTTTTCTAGATTCACTTAATGACCTTGACACCAGCTAAAAAGATGCCCTAAAAATTCCGCGACATGAGCATACCAGAAGCTAACCGAAAAAACGTTGCCAAATAAAGCAGTTTCAGTTTGAAAAAAACCTGAATTAGTTTCAATACCTGTTTCTGCCATACAAACTGCACAAATGAGATTGTCAAAAAAAGAATGAAGCCTAAAGTCTCCTAGTAGTTCTTGCGAAGAAAGCGCATATTTAAAGAAAATATAATTTATTCTTTAGATAAAAAAAAATCTTGATATTCGTCAAAGTGGTCTCAGATCTGGGGAAAATCGATTTGAAACTAGGAAATATAAAAAACTTTCTAACTGACTCGATCGTGAGTTACGAATGAATTACTTTGGGCACTTTTTCTGAGTGGCTGAGTGTCTGTGAAACATCTACCTGTCGAGGTGTTCAATTATGAAGTTTCGCACATTGGACAAACAATTAGACTTAATTTTTTTTTAAAGTTTCTTTCATTTTCTGTCATGGAGTATGGTGTTTTCCTCAAGTAGTTAAAAATTTTTAAAAATACTGCTGTTTTCACATTGTTTTCTGGTATAACTTTTCAAGCCATCCAGTATTTACGTAGAATTTTCAAACAGATAGATTCAAAACATGTCTATACGACCGTTATAACAAGAAATTGTCTCTGTCACGACACAGATCCGTCTTTCCGAGTTTAATATTCTATAACAGCTCGTACCAAAAATGTCCTTTAAGGTATTTTCATCACCGCATAAAATGTCCTACATTGTATATATTTAGTAATCTTTAATTGTTGACAATTATATTCAAAGCTGCGCACATGCAATTATACAGAGAGCAAATACAAACCCATCGCACTCTTGGTTTCTGTAAGCAATGCACTGACTTAGTTAAGAAATATAGCCCAAAAATTTTATGCTTGTAATTGAATTTCTTTTTTTGTGCTCATCGGTGCTAAACGGAGTTAATGTGACAAATGAAACTAACGCGCATAAGTTATTGTTGATAACAATAACCCCAATAACTTCTGAGAGTGAATCAATAAAAGAACACTGACTTATACAACACTCCTCGATCTAGCCTCATATCTATTTAGTAGTTATAAACGGAAAATTATAATCATAATAATAAGATAACGTGATACAATTATGGAGTCCTCGTAGAAATTTAAACAAAATTGTGGCATATACCTGATACTAAGCTTATTGGTCGATTTGATAAAGTTATTGATAACAGAAGTTATTTTTTAATGTTGGAACGAACTGAGAGAACTACGATAATTTCTCTCTCGAGCATAGTGCATACTATAGCCAATTCTACCAATTATTTTGTATAACAAAATATTTACTTCTGTTTTGTATTATAACAAAGAAAAGAAAGAGAAAAAGAAGAAAGACATCCTATATACCGGGAGTGGCAATATCTTCACCGCGTTTTCTCTTCGGATGCTCGACATTCTCCAGTAGGTATCCATATTGTAACGCACAATTCTTCTGCGAAAACCAGTCCGGTGGCCGGTTTGGTTCAGCGAACGATTTGATTTGCCGGCTCACGGAAACCCAGTTCTGGTCCCGGGTTCGCTCGACAGACGACGCTAATGCCAACTTCTCCCGAACTGACCATTGATCCGTTGGACACTTTTTTAATTGATTTGCCGGTAGAGCCATCACTTAATAGGCGCAACCTGTCAGCTACCTAAGTGCGACGTAATGTAATGTGATTCCAGACAATGGTTCGATGAAGAAACGAGTTACACACACGGCTTTGATAGCGATGTTTAGTTTAATACTTTATTCATTGGCTCGTAGACTATTGTTTTTCAGTTAATGCTTCCTCTGGTTTCAAGAAATAGAGAAGAAATGCAGTAACGTGCGTGAGGCGCATCTGCTCAACGCTTGCAGAATCCAATTGAAATATTGCAACACACTAAAGAGATGACTCTCAATGGCGGGATGAGGCTAAACGGCGGTAACGTATCAAAACACAACAAAACAGTATCACCAGCATGAAACATATACGCAATTGTAGCCGTTTCGGAGGTCGAAAACAAACATGATGATGACGCGCCAGCGCAGGCTCTTTTCAAACACTACGAATACGAAAAGCATCATCAAGACAGATACGCCGCCCAAAAAACGCATTTTAAAACTATAACATTCAGAAAATTTCAGTTAAATGAAGGTATGAGAGTAGGAGTTTCCAACAGTTTAGAAAGCGATGCATATGGTCGGAATAATTAAACTTAACGGCAATGTAATCATAATCAAGAATCGTTTTTTTCACGTTTGTTTCCGGACACGAGAAAGAGCTGTTTGTACAGGCGATTAAGGCAGACAAACGGTATGACGAAAACCGAAAAAAGGAAGGTTAGTTACTAATTTTATCATAATGACGATTATAGGTAACAAGAGTGTGCAACCAAATAACTAGTTATTGATATGCTTTATACGACATTTTAAATGTGTTTACCATTACATATACAAATTGGTTTTTGTCAGACAAAAATTAGAAATATACTATTAATTGATCCTATAATCTTAGTTGTTCCACCCTTTTGGCAGGCCTTAAGCACCTTTTTGGCAGTTGGCTTAAGGTTTTTTCAACGCCATTCGCAGATTGCTAGTTAATTGGTTGATCTGGTTAAAGCGATACCTTTGCCTTGCAAACGTGCCAGCAAGTTAATTAAACTAGGTTTGCTAATACCATTTTATAGTGCTATGCCATTTCAATGCAACTCCTATGACTTAATCAACTTGAACATTCGGTTTAGAGACAATTAACTCTTTTTGTATAGTAAGACAATTTAGTCAAGCGAATCCTTCTAGTTATGCCTTCAACTGACTAAGCAACTGAACTAAACCTCAAAAGGAAATCTTGTTGCTTGCAAAAAAATACACAGCAGAACGTTCTGAGTAAATACACGCAGTGCACCATTATTATACAGTTAATTCACCTATTATTTTATGTGCGACAAAATTGAGCTTTCTTTACTCAGAGTTATTATAGAAAACAGCTAGTCAGCTATTTTTCGAATATTTAAAACAGTCTGAAAAGGCGATGCTCTAGGTAATTAAATCAAAATAAAGAGACAAGTCAGTTCATTAACTTGCTCACTCTTTGCAGCATCATGTAGTTAGACGGTCTGACGTGGCTAAAAGCTCACCCTTGCCACATGGGGGAAGTTCGTCTGTTAACAATGTTAGCTAAGACGATATCCGATCGTGTAGTTCAAACCAGAATCCATTCATTGCGTTCGATTTCGATTCGTTCGAAAATCTGAAATTACACTTTGACCGGATCTTAGAAAACTACCGAAATTACAACAGCCATGATCAGTATTAAACTGACGGTGTTTACGGATTTATGAGTACTTTTTATCGGATGAAAGCCGCGTCCTCTTATATAAACCTCATTGTTCACTGCTATTGCTGCTGGCAACCTGAGTCACGTTAAAAGTCGCGATGGTTACTCGCCTTCCGGTGAAGTCTTTATAAGTAAGTTGCATAACGGCTTCCGCGACAGCTACCCCTGCTAACACCACGATTCAGATATCGCACCGCGTCGACACTGTTGGTCAATGATGAAAAAGCTGTACGGGACTGTTACGTGAGCCATGAAAGAAGCGGTCTAAATGTTCACCTTATCCTAGGTATACTGGAGCGGCAACGTTTGGTAAAACTTATTAACTAACGTATTATCAATAAGATATCCACCAGTAGTGTTTTACATCGTAGGTGGTTTGTACTTAGACGACGCCAAAGTTATCGTCAGATGTTGAATATCAAGTGTGTCTGTTAAACTATCTTATTATTAAAATTATTGCTGCAGATAAATGTTATACATGTCTATAAGAGCTTTTGAGTTTCAAAATGAATAATTATTTGCTTATTTATCATTGCTCTCGATCAAGTGGTACGTAATGTGCGTCAGAGTGAAGCTGAGATGTCAGGAAAATTGTAACTCAAATGTAAATGTATACCTGTTTTATTATATGCTTATTTCCTTGCGTAGAATACCTATTATATATATCTAATATACATAATAATATGTATTTCATAGTACTACGCTTAGAACGCCACAATGGCATCTAAAGACAGCTTAATGATTGTTTTATCTGGAAATATTTTTCATGCATTACGTCTGATAATCAAAATGCTAACCGGTCACGACTTTAGACAGCTGACGCCTGCCAACATGTAATTAAGTATGTCAGTCGGATTTAAATTTAGATCAGCAAGTCAGCGTGTAACCCACCATGCTATCATGTAGAGATTACTGTGATTCAGTACGCACGATAGGGGAATGCTGCTGGCCGTCGCTATTATTTACATTTTCTGTTGTTTAAACGCTACACTTTAGCAATAATGGAACCAAATTTCAGCTTTGCAGTTCTACCTACGAAATACAGTGAATTGGTTTGCGCTAATCAAATGGCTTAACAAGTTCATTTAATATATTAGCATGGGTAAGAAAAGGAAACCAACAGCTTTTAGCGAACTGGCGATGGGCACTTCGAGAACGGTCCTGTATCGACGAACGCAGGAATCTACGGAACAAGGAACAACGAACGAGTGAGTGTGAACATCAAACAAATACATTTAATCCTTCTTTCATTGTAAAAAACCGAACGTGAAAATCAACTTAAAATTAAATTCGGGAACGCTTCGATAATATCAAGGAGCTTGTACGTCGCATCAGAGGTGTACTTTCCTTGCCATTATTTTTACTGATGACGCTGCACGGCTGGCGGGTTTTCTCAGTATGAGACTATTAGTATTCTGATAAGGTGTTATAATCTGTAGTTAACATCTGGTTCCTTTGGCAAACCACAAAACGTACAGTACCGAGAAGTGCTGTTTTGCGTTTAGTATACTGTCTGACCTAACTTTTAGACATATGCGGGATGAGCCTACAGGAGGAGGTTTAAAAATGTTCACAGGAGGGCGTTTAAGCAACAGAATATAAAGGTTGGTAGCATCTTCCAAACTACTTTTCTCCATTTAAACTTCAACCATCTGCTTTGGCTAAAGGCTGGCCGAAACTTCGATACACAACGAGATTCTTTCCTTTTACAAAGTGTTTATGGAGACCTAGCTCATTTAGCATAATCTACAGAGATTTCTGAATGAAACATGAGCTCCAGCGCGATCGCCATATCGCATGCTAAGGGAGATTGTCGTTAAAGATAGCTATTCTTGTAAAAGTATGCAACATTTAGCGTAGCGTTCAGGTACTGCAATAAATTTACAGCGCGCCGTATGAGCAATTGTTGAAGAAAAAGCAGGAGGTTACTGTTTTATAGTATTCGGATGTACTTATAGACACGAATTTTCACAGACTATTTGGAACTGGACGTCTTAGGGACAGCAGAAATCTGCCATGAATGATCGATCCAACTTTGATAAACGAACGGTTTCAGATTAATCGTGAGAATGAAGCATTCTGCAAAGCATCAAACAAATTTCTTTCTTCAACACGCCACGGAACTTCGTAGAGTTACATGAGTCCTCCGTGCAACTCTTGTATGTTCATTTTCTCTTAAGAGACCCTAGACATGGATGGCAAATGGCAGATAGCCAAAACTCTTAGGAAGTGTTCTGTCAATGCCAATCTCGACGAAAGATAAAATCAGGCTACTTTTTCTGGTCTTTCTGCAAAGGCCATTGCACAGCAACTACCTTCGCTTTATCGTCCAGCCTCATCATCCTACGCCTGTGGTGCGTAGGCGAAGTCGCATGCAAAAGAGAGTACCAGATGCTAAGGCGAAGCCTTCTGATAATGAGATACATCTGCATTGGACTGCAGACGAATTTGGTTAACACACACACATACACATTAAGTTACACAATATTAGTCGGACTAAACCAGAAACGAAACGACGCCCTCAATGGCATTTCAAGCAAAGCGTTCATACAGAAATGGGTATAAGTTGCGTTGGAGCCATTTAATCCACAGCGAAAATAACTCGAGGGCCCTATTAACAGCGATAAGAAACGAAATGCGAGCCTTTAGTATAGGACGCGGCGGTTACAGGTACTTCTAGTGTGGGTTACATAATACATTAGCATGAAATGTACAAACTTCGATCATAGGCTCATTTAATTTGCATGTTTCTAATAATTCGGCTTCCAGTCATTACATGTTGGGGCAAAATGAATCAACAACGGATTAAAGAAAAGCCTAACAGATAACATCAGAGCGAAAATCACAGCTTTCCTGGGGGGAACGCGTAACCCTATAACTACGACTAGCTTAGCATTAATAACAATATGTGTCAGTAGTATTGATATTATTATACTAAAAAGAATCGATCGACATTGGCTGTCGATTTCACTTCATTTTCTTGATTCATAGGACAAAAAATGTCTAATTTAGGCCTCTACATGTTGCATTTGATTGATTACAATGTTCTTATTGTCCTTTCAGAATGGCGCAGAAGACAGCATCACGACAGCCAACAGAGCTTGACTCCTCAAACGTCCAGTTTGAACGGGCATGCGCTATAATACAAGAACAGACTCGCCTTCAACTGGAAAAGATGAAAGACCTCTATGAGATTCATGAAGCCGAACCGGACGAAGATATCGAACGTAATGCAATTCTTGACAGAATTACTCAAGGATACGCTGGAGAAAAAGAAAACAGTCGGGATGTTATGTCGGCGCTGCTTGCAGGTAGGCATTTAGTTTGTTCTCTTAGGCACAGCAAGAGTATATGCGTTATATAGAGTTAGCGGATAGAGCAATAACTACACAAATCTGCTGGGATGCCACGTGTGGGTATACAATTTTTATTTGCTAGTACGCGACCGTTGCTAATAAACAGTTTATGTTCTACTGATTTGATTTCATCAAACGTGCAGGGAGCATTACGTGTGTCATTTGCATTGAGAACGTTCGACATCAGGAAGCAACGTGGAGTTGTACCAGTTGTTATCAGATCTTGCATCTTGACTGCGTAAATAAATGGGCCAAAGATTCTTTGTATCCACAAGCAAAGCCTGGAGAAAATGTCTCCACCAGAGAGGCATGGTCCTGTCCTAATTGCAGAGCGGACTATCACACTGTGTCTAACCATTATGAATGCTTCTGTGGAAAAGAACGTGATCCGAAATTCGATAAATGGTCTGTACTGCGAAAAGCTGTGAGAATATTATCGTGCTCGTAGAAAATAGCTTGCAGTTATCTTAAAAACCGTAGATTTATTTTTAGTTTGTTGTTTTTTTCTATGAACCTCTATCGTGGGGAATTAGACTAATTAAACTAATATATCTAGTATCTTAGTAATATATCTCTTTTTATTTACCACCTTTATCAGAAAAACGGTATTAAGAATCTATGATTCTTAGCTCATTGTGGGTTTGGAATATATATATATATATATATATACATATTTAAGGACATATCCTGTATATGTCCAGGATAAGTTAATTTGGCTGCCATAAATGGACAAAACTAATTATTCTGTGAAGGACGTGCAGTTCCCTACTTTGTACTACTCTACACAAATTGGGAATGTTTGATCTCATAAGCGGCTCTCATTTACAGGATTTGTCCCCACTCATGTGGCTCTATATGTGGGCGCGATCTGCGACCAAAATGCGGTCATCACTGCACCCTTCTTTGTCACCCGGGTGCATGTCCTGCTTGCCCTAAAACAATACAGGCATCCTGTTTTTGTAAGAAAACATCAACTATACGACGGTGTTCGCAAAAGCAATGGTCGTGCCTTGCGTCCTGTGGCCAACTTTTAGCGTGTGGATTACATCAATGCCCTCAAAAGTGTCATGCCGGCCCGTGTCCACCGTGTAGCGTCGAGAGCATCCGGAAATGTAATTGTGGAAGTAAAACGATGAAAGTTCGCTGCCAAGAAGGGGTATGGAAATGTCAGAAAATCTGCCGGCGCCAGCTCAACTGTGGTAACCATGAATGTCAAGAGATGTGTCACAAAGAGGGCGACTGCGGTGTCTGCCCTCAATCGAGACCTCGTTCATGTCCTTGTGGGCGGACGAAACACATCGACCTTAGCTGTACACAACTGAAGGTTCCTACCTGTCTCAACACATGCGAAAAGATGCTTAGCTGTGGTATGCACCGTTGCTGGGAACGATGTCACGAAAATGATTGCCCCACATGTTCTGAACTTGTAACGAAGTCGTGCCGTTGTGGCGCCAAAAATCGTCAGCTGCAGTGTGGGAAAGATTTTACATGCGACTCAAAGTGCGGTCGTCAAAAACCATGCGGCCATATCTGCAATCGGAAATGCTGTCCGCCTAGTGAAGAGTGTCCACCATGTACAGTTCTCTGCAACCGTAAGCTTCAGTGTGGAAATCACAAATGTCAGTCTGTTTGTCATCGAGGCCCATGTTATCCGTGCCGTGAACAGAAACACAAGACCTGTCCGTGTGGCAAAACTACTGGGACGTTTCCGTGTGGAACAAATATGAAGGATGCCCGAGTAGTATGCCGCGAGCTTTGTGAGCATCCTCCAGACTGTCACCATCCAAAACGCTCGAAGCATTATTGCCATAGCGGACGTTGTCCTTCCTGTGCTATCGTCTGCGATAAAACGCTTGCGTGCGGCCATAACTGCCCAGAGAAGTGTCATAGCGCAGTACTGACGAAAGTCGTATCTAAGGAGAAGCCTAGAGGTCCATGGGAGCCTCAGCCACTACCTTACTGGGACCTTGTTAATAAGCCATGCGCTCCATGTAACGTTCTCGTTGCAGTTGACTGTCTTGGAGGGCATGGAGTTGCGGAGTTACCCTGTCATGCGGCAAAACTTCAATCATGTGGGAGATTGTGCGGTCGACTTCTGCCGTGCGGAAACCACACGTGCACCCTTCAGTGTCACGAAGTCATCGACCCCCGAGAGCCGCATCTTGCTGGCTTTAACTGCGCTCTAGACTGCGGCCAGAGATGCCCAACAAAAGGACGTCCAAAAGATTGTATACATTTGTGTGGCAAGCACTGTCACTCAGGTGACTGTGCCCCATGCAATCAGTATGTACAGTTTCGATGTTACTGTGGAAATTCGACAACGGTAAAGCCCTGTAAAGAATGGTGTGCCCTGCCAGATGATGTGCGAGAGGCGTCGAAGTCGTGTGGGCAGCGTTGCGGCCGCAATCTCGACTGTGGACATCGCTGCTTTCTAAAGTGTCATCCGGACCGATGTCCTGAGGCGCAGAACTGCAAGAAAAAAGTGACAGTTTACTGCACCTGTAAACGAATCAAACAAGAGGTGGATTGTGCGGGCGGCGAAGGTAAAACGACTAAGCTCAAATGCGACGGGGAGTGCAAGCGCATCGTAAGTGAGAAGCGTCTTGTCGACGAGGAGCGTATTGCCAAACAGGAAGCTGAACGAAATGCGTGCAAGTTAGAACGAGTTCTTGGGGACCGGAAGAAAAAACGAAAACGCAGGGTTAATGATGATGAGGAGGAGAAAATTCCAAGGGACATCAACATCGCACTTCCACTTGCGTTAAGTACGCTGTCTATCGTTGTGCTTGCTGTTATACTCAAGAACTGGTTAGCTGTTTAGACTATAAAGAACAGACGAATCACGTAATCACGTATGTGTATCACTGTGTAAAATATATGAGTGCCCCGATGTAATAATCTGGGTTGTCTACAAGATGTTTTTTTATAATTTTACTAACTGTAATTATGACTGTTACTACTATTACGAAAATAAAAACCCGAATATATAGTAAATACGACTTTTACAAAATTGTATTGTACATGTGGGGCTAGTCAAAGACTTCAAAGAATTTTAAATATATACCGATGTGCATGCGTACATACAACATGTAACATACAGTTAAAGATTGACGAACAACGGCTTTGAATAGCTCCATATGGTCTTCAACACCTCCACAGGGTCTTCAACGGCTTTGAATAGCTCCATAGGGTCTTCAACAGCTCCACAGGGTCTTCAACTAACCTATTTTTGATTTTACGCATCGGTTTCACTAAGCAATATGGCAGCACTTTTTATGCATCGGTTTCACTAAGCAATGGCAGCACTAAATACGGTATCTTTCGATTTTACGCATCTGTTTCACTAAACAATGGCAGCACTAAAAAATCACTCAAAAAATAGTACGCATTGTAATTTTTGAATCAACAATTTCATAATTGTTATAGATTATTTGTCATGTTAAATACTGAGTTCCTCCATATTAATCACATTGAAACCGATAGGAAGCATTGATCCATAACTGGTTGCCATTTTTTTGAAACTGCCGTTTCTTTTAGACAGCATCTCCCTAATGCATTTTTCAACTGAATACAGCAGATCAGAGTTTTATTTGCTATACTTCAGGTCTAACTGTTTGTATAAGAAGCATGTGATATTAACCAGCTCTTCGATAATTTTTGTCGTCGGTTTGCCCCCGCCGTGACCAGCCTTAGTGCCGATGAAGGCCAAGAGGGGATTCTTGTTTTTAGCCCCTAGCCGATGTTGAATTTCAGCTATGTACTTCAATGAATGCGACGGCACTACTCGATCGTCATGGTCCGCTGTCGTCACTAAAAGGGCCGGATAGTTCTCAACGTTTGTCGGTATATTGTGAAGAGGCGAGTAAGCAAATTGAACATCAAAATCGCTAGCCACGTCGGGATTCCCGTAATCCGAGGCCCAATGAGCGCCGACAGTAAACTTGTGGAAGCGAAACATATCCGTAACCGGCACCATTGCGACAGCGGCACCGAAAAGCTCTGGTCGTTGATTGATACAAACTGCCGTAACCATTCCGCCGTTGGAAGCACCCATCAGTACTAGTCGACTACTTTTCGTGTAGCCATTATCCGCAAGGTATTTTGCCGCGGCATGTACATCATCGAACGTGTTTTGCTTGTTCTTCAACCTGCCTGCATTATGCCACTTTTCGCCGTATTCACCGCCTCCCCTGACATTAGCAACGGCTACCGTAAAGCCCAGTACTTTCACCAGCATCATCCGGAACACCGAGAAATATGGCTGTATAGCAGAATTGAACCCGCCGTACACGTACAAAAGGCATGGGGAGTTTCCATCGAGGCGAGCGTCCTTGTCACGCAAAATAAACATAGGCACTTTCGTGCCATCCTTACTTTCATAGAAAACTTGCTTGACAACAGGGTCGTCAGTTGTCAACAGGCCAGTGAGCTTGAGTCGATTTTGCTCTTCCAGACAGGCTTTTGGCGCCTTGTCAATTTCGCATCGATAGATGATGCCGGGCGTGTTGAACGATTCGAATTTAAAGAAGGTCTCGGAGTATTTTCGTTTGCCTGACATTCCTTCAATAGTACCAACATCGAAAGGAAGTGTTTGCAGGAACTTCCCACTTTGAAGCTCATGGACATTGATCACACTAACCACATCTTTCATATAGGCGACAATAAGTTTATTTCCATCTGCACAGTCCACCCAGTCGATTACATCCTTTTCGTGGTTTGGAACCACATCTAACCATTCATCTGGCTTCTTGATGTCCAACTTAATAACACCGTAATTTGGTCGATTCTTATTCGTGCGAAAATAGAAAATACTGTTATCGTTAGTGATATACTCGAATGTGCAGTCGAACGTCCCATAAACACATGTGAGATCCACGACCCCGTTGACACCCGCGGAAATATCGGCAACATATATCTGGTTATCCTTGCATGATTCGCTGACGGTAAGAATGAGGTATTTGCCACACTCTGACACCGAGGGCGACATCAACCACTGTGGTTGTTCAGGAAACTCAACGCAAAGTAAGTCCTCTTCTTGTGACGTGTATAAACGATGATAGAACAACTTCTGGTTTTCAGCAACCTTGGCTTCCGTCCCAGACATCTTTCCTGAATACATGTAAAAAATTCGTTTCTACATGAAATTATGGAAAATTCGTTTCGACATGAAATTATGGATTACTCTTGCCTGTTTTACTCTTTTCAAGAACAATCTGAAAGTGCGACGTCTATAAACGCTTTTTTACCCATTGTTTATTTAGGATAGCAAATATTTCGGGAACTTAAAACGGGAAGTTAAAACAATGGCAATAGAATTGGTAATTTCGATACAGGCAATAGAATTGGTAGTTCCGATACATATTTGCTACATTATTTTTATTTTATTTTAATTATTTTTATTATATTTTTACATTATTTTAATAAAATCCACCTGTGAAATCGGGAAATTGTCCGTAGAAGAATCCTTTGTCGTCCTTGGTCCAGGCCACACAAGAGTAGCGAAACCTCTCTAGTTTCTCCGGGAGATCTTTTTTAGTTTTCACGTCTTTGATGTAGAGTGTCGCCCAGTCAGATCCTTGTTCTGATTGGCCGTAGCAGAAGTACGTACCCTCCTCCGAGAAAGCAGTTTCTCCTAACGAGATTGTGCCGTCTTCAGACAACAGGTTGGGATCGACAAATACTTCCGGCTGAGCATTGAGTTGCTTTTTACGGTATAATACATACTGATTTTGTAGTCCATCATTATGATAGTAGTAATAATAGTTGCCTCTCCTGTACGGAGTAGTGCACTTAGGGTAATTCCAGAGCTCAGTAAGCTTTTGCCGTATCTGGTCCCGGTAGGGACAATCCTGTAGGTATTCCTTCGTGATCTCATTCTGGGCTTCAATAAAAGCCTTAGTCTCGGCGGCGTCAGGGTCTTCCATCCATCGGTATGGATCTTCAATCTGTAAATAGAAAACACAATTTGAGCATCGGGTAGTGCGCGATACGTTACGCTGCTGTCACTGAGCTATTTTGCCGCTCATATACAGAGTATGTATATATATATATCATCGGAGTGAAAATTAGGCTAACTGACCGACTTTGGTAAGTGCTCTGCTGTTTTTTTCACCTATACTTTAAGTTGAGATATGCTGGGTAGTCATCATGAAATTATTAGAAAAAACCGCTTTCTTCATGAAAAAAAATTTTGTAGTACTGCAATGTTAACGTGTTTGCTTATTGACCGCGTATCTCGCCAATACCATTGAAACATGGAAAGCGATCCTATCGTAAAATTCCATTAGACCACAAGACTAAAGTTATCCTTCAAATGTGAATATTTAGTGTTACTTTCTGCAAAACAGGCATTCGGCTGCTCCAGATGAAACACATAAATAGCCATCTTCTCTTTCAATTGCAATGACTCATGCTATATTTCTCAATGAGGGTTCCAAACATGAATAAGCTTAATAAGATTGATAAATGAATTAGAATTACCATAATATTTGTCATATAGTTGTTTCCTAACTATGAATGCAGCTAGGATCATGTTAATTCTATTCTAACACTTGAATCGAACAAGCAATTCGCGATAAAAAAAAAGCAATTCATTTCCTAAGATCCAATCCGTAACGACACATATAATTCTTATTTTTCAGCACCATATTCAAACTTCGGATTCATTTCACCCATTTTATCAATCTTTGCTTTATCAAACAAATATTAGCTATAAATGAGGGAAATTTCGTAGCTAAAGAATTTAAACCGCTCGAAGCAACTAATTTTTTTTGTGTCGTATGTTAAACAGCTGATTCGAACGTGTTCAATGTTGGTTAGCTCATGATATCCTGAAAATTTTTGAAAAGCTTTGATCCTGCTTTGCGGACAACATCAAGCGATTTACTTCTAAGAGTGTGATTCAATAACTAACTGCACAGATTGCAATATTTCTCAGTTATTATTATAGTACCTAAAACTCTAGCTGTGCGTATTAAGAATTGTGTAAAACGTACCATTTTTCCATGGAGGCAGTCCTTCACGTCGGCCCGGCGTGCGATTGGGTATTTGAAATTAGTCATGGTCGATAACGAACTCAAGTACCTAAAATTTGTGTGAACTGACAGCAATGACGACTGCCTTACACTTACAACAGAGTGCAACTTTTATAGCCCCACGGGGAGAGCCCGACGCGGTGTCCGATTTATAATCGCTAGCGGGAACGCAGCTCTTCTCATACAAGCGACAGTCTTATGCCGACAACGCCCTCTACCTAGGACAACATAAACAAGAATCTCCACTAAACAGCGTGGCGCAAATTCGTTACTTCGGTTTCCATATATTCTCAGACACGGCTATATATATATATAATGTGTAACGTTTTTTTTTTCGCTAGCGGTAATTATGGTTAATGTTGAGAATGAATGTATCAATTAACAGAGTTTATTATTGTTGTGTCATGGAATATGTTCTGATAACTTTCGAAAAAGGTACGGCGAGAGGGTTCCATCTGAGATTAGTACTTAGATAATGTTAGCTCTGAAATTTGTTCCAGGCTGCAATGGTGAGGTTAAGTTTTTCTTTTTATTTTTAGAGATCTGTCGCTGCTACTAGAAACACAGCGAAAGTCTTCTGATAATTTTAGAAAAGCATTTGAAAGGTTGTGTTATACATACAATATACATATATACAGTATATATACTATATACATGTAATATCTAGGAACTGTATGTAATGCCGGACCATCATTTCTCATCAAATAGCACTGCTATTAAAGGAAATAAATGATTTATCTACGGTATGATCTTTTTTGCCATCTATATAGGTAAGTATAGTCGATTCCACACCAAACCATTATTTTAATAACAAATCGTTTTATATAGTAAAAGTAAAAACCGCAGCTCATGGCCTGCATAGAATAAGGTAACGTCGCTGGCATAATTTTATGCTATTTATATGTTGCTTTGAAGCGTAGTCTGAAGCTGGTTTTGCGCTATGAATGCGTGTTATATTGGTAATTCTGAGAGCTCCACCTACCCATAGCCCATCTAGTTTCTCCCGTTTCTAAACTTTGTGTTTTAAAAAAGCTGAACAGGAAACACAAATTACCTATATGCCAGTAATTGAATAATATCATAATTAATAGTAATGTTTGTGCGTACTCGTATTTCTATAATGCTCTTAATTTTAAACGAATCTGTACGCCCAAAAATCAAACATCTTTTCGAAATAGAAACGTCCAGCAACACAAATCTATAGAACTAAAAATCGCTCTATGAGAATTACTAACTATATATATACATCACTAAGTAGATCAACGCAAACGAAGACACCTTGTTTTGGATCATCCTTCTTTTTATAAGAGAATAATACCGCATTTACATTATTCGTAAATATAACTTTAGCCATGTCGAAATAAATAGAATCTGGAATACCACTTGACTAACTCAACCAGATATGTGTCATTTAGTCGAAGCAACATGCAACTTCTAAATTTCTAAATTGGATACAGAGGCGGAATGTGGAAGAACCTTATTACATCTGACCCATCGTTGTAAGTTTGATGGCCTGGACATTTTTCCATTAGACACTGTTTCTTTGTTGTGTATCCGACCCACTCAACTCAGGAGAAACAGAAAACGTAAGCTTTAAAAATGAATAAAAATGAAAGACATGATAATCAGCTAATACGTTTCTAACAACATACCATTTCGTACCGTCTCTAACTTACCTCAAGGTAGCAGATATGTAGGGTAGGTGGAAAAACTAGAGGGTAATAAGGAAGATGTTTGTTGCTTACCTAAACGTAATCAGTTAGCTTCATTTTCTATCTCTGTATATTATATATATATATATGTATATATACTCTGTATATCAGCGGCGAAGGGCTTAGTGACAGCAGCTTGCTGCCTTTCATACCACCCGATGCCCGAAAGGGTTTTCACCCTCAATAGAGCTTGCTAAATTGGACAGACCTACTTTAGTAAGGAGATATTAACAGGAATTACTGACAAACCGTCGATTTTATCAAACAGTAAATTAGTTTACTTTATAATATTGGATTCAAATGCATATAACACTTAGCGTATGTACGAACCTTTGTTATATTAAATGTTTTAAGAAGAGACACGTGCATCGAAACATCGGGCTACACGCTTCCGTGTCCATTGACTTTTATGAAATTGCACTTGTTTTTATCATCAAATGTACACATATCCCACGGTGTCTTTCCAATTATATACAAACTAAAAGCGGATGTTTTTTCTCCGTATATCAGAACATCTCTTGTCGGGATGAACAGATAAAGTCACATTAACAGCACCGATCCATTTAATAACAGTTGTACAGACAAATCCATATTCAAATTCGTCAAATCAATTCACATATATTTTCTCCTGAAAGTTGCCTAACCTCTAAAGGAAAGGGGTTTCTTGACCACACGAAATGACAGGCTTACATTATGTAAAATAAATGCAACTAGCATCACTTTACATCGCAGCACAATTCATATAATACTTCATTAGGCACATTATCACCCAGCTGAACAGGACAATACATAACTATATCATTCGACCGATGGAGACGAGGCCTAAGGAGGACTTGTCCTTGCGGCAGTGAAAATTTCAGCTGCCGGTCCTTCGAAAAATTTTCTTCAGATAAACATATACAGCCACGAGAATGGAATACCGGCTCGTTTTTTAAGGACGTAAAGAACGCAGGCGAAAAAGAACAAAAAACTAAAAAAAATCAGGATTTTATCAGTTGTTTCTCGCCGATCGTACTTCGTCAGAAGTTTTGATGAGTGCTGAATTTCTTGGTTCATTTTGGTAGCTTCCTGACCGCTTTCGATAATTGTTGCCGAACTGTCCACCAGATGTTCGATAGTGGCGCTCGAAGATGTTACCTGTAATGTGGATTCAGTAAAGATAGGGTATATTAAACATAACCGCACACTTACTGAGGTGAATACGGATGACATGAAAGGAGTAACTCGTGCATTGTATTGAGTATTGGACCTATGTCAACAAAAACGGATGTAACAGGACTAACGGTATATAGTTATACTGTATTGTCTTGCATAAACTCAGTTTATGTGTAACACTGTGTATCGTTTTTAGGCTAAAATAAATTAGCTTGCCTAACCGACATGCCAGTGTAATGAATGAATAATTGCTGCTACGATTAACTCATGCGCTCTCATAGTTGAAGCCAACTAAGGCTGATGTTGAATAAAATGAAAAAAACCTTAGAATAAGGAAAATATGTAAGCGCTGCACGTTCTGTTATTAAACCCCTTACCTGATCATTCATCGCACGTGAGATGCCTAGCAAGCTATCCGTAACACTGGCCGAGTGTCTTACAAGTGATTCTTTCTCCATTTTGCCCCTGCGCCGGATTCCGGCCGATTTGCCCTGTTCGTTTTCTATACTCCTTTCTTCACTGCGGAACAGCTCAGTTCGATGGAGTCGATCAATCGAGTGTTGGGCACCCACGATGGCCTTTCGCAGTGCAGTCTTCAGTTGAACACAATTTGTTTTTCGTCATTTTTTGTACATTTATCCTTCGGCAGATATAGTAAATCATTGATATCACGGTTACGTAAGAGCAAAAATTAACTAGAAAGATCATTTGTACACGTTCATGTGTGTATCAAAAAGTCTTAAACACTGTAGCGAACATGTTTATTATGCGACTCAGGTACACAAGGCAGCTTTAGAAGACGACCAGACCTCCTGCTCTTAAGTGAACAATACACTGATGAGCACCGCTCAGTTATATAGAGGACTGGAATAATATTGATGTTTTTTTAAAAGAAAATTGAAGCAAATATTGTTTATATTTTAAAACAATGTTACTAAGCTAAATATGTGTCAGTGGAAAGACTGATGGTTATCTGCCACTTTAGTGACATCATGATCTCGTCACGGCAGAGTTTCTGTTGTTTCTGGGCAGCTTTTTGTCGGGTATTGTGTGTTGTTATGGTGAAAGACGTCATCCTTTCAGTTCAAACTTCGCCACAAATTTTGAAGCTTTCCTTCACTTTGACCGTGATCTTCTTCGTAAATTATTGTCGTGTGTGACGCACTTTTCATTTCTTGTGACTAAGTGCTTTAGAACAGGGTTACTTCCGTTGCAAACGAAATGCACAAATTTCACTCATCTTCAAAACGTTCCGTTTTAATTCTGATTGAAACCATCCCGACAATTTTAGCACCTCTGCTGCTGCCAAATTAGTTTCAAAATGACAGCAAAACTTATTTGCCTGAATTAATATTACATGAAATGATACGTGACTTCAAAGCCGCCATTTAGCTAGAAGAATGACCACTCAATATAAACTAACTATATACCTGGTTTTCGCGCATCATTGTCCAGTAGGTCTCAACCAAGTTGTTCATGTCATCCCTTTCGTTTCTACCCGCTGCCCTGGCCAGTGTTTCGACCTCACGTATCATCGACGCCATTTCTAGCAATGATTCAGATGCCTCCCGGGTCCGTAAAGCCAAAACATTAGCTTTATCGCACCTTTTGACATCAAGGGTTAATTTTTTCACTCGGACATCGACCGAGACCAGCTTCTTTTGCAGCCCGACTGGGGATGCCATGACGAACTCTATAAGCACATTAATGGGGTGTTAAATTAAATAGAATTTCATTAAACCATTTACCTTAACCTAAACGTTTATCTTCAACGATAGTCAATCCAAACCTAGAGTGTGGGTATACAGTAAACAATATTACCGTCAACTGATGTTTCCGGTTTCAGTTGTTCTGAAAAGACTTATTCATTCGACGGGCATGAAAGTCGGAGTCAGGTCGAGTACATGTTACTGAAATCGGAAACAGGTTCAAAGCTACTTTAACAAGATTTCCACTGAAAGTGCTATTTTAAGAGCTAGATGAGTTTCCTCGTTCGATCGCGTCGACTAGTCTCGCTACTAGTATGCTAAAGTAATGCATAGTAATTTGTCGCTTATATTTGATTTCGCCTCTGGCCATATGCGAAGCCTTTATAAATGCTCAGCTATTGCGTCGATGACAATAATCGATTATTATATAATGATAAATTCGGATACTACTGGGTTATAAAGGGAGTTTCGGAGGGGGCAAAAAGCCGACGGCAAGTAACGTCGGTTGTTTACGTTAACTCTGATGCCATCAAATTGATTTATTCTAAATTTTTTTTTGCGCATTTGCTGTATACGTGGCTCTTAGTTTACAGGGAATTTTATATGATTTCGCTGTTGTCTATGCATAGAGTGGAAGGTCAAATATTTGCCGATTTTTATGACATAACATGAATTTACGAACCTAATCAAAGCGCACAATGTCCATCCATACAATATTCCATTATAGCTTATCTTGAGTTAAGTTCATTATAACACACTCAAAACCAATCATACTGTCGTCACTTCGTCACGCAATATTGTTATACCAAACTGAGTCCACGATCTAAGTGACCATTCATTTTCCGCCTATTACATTCACAACCAATCGACTAATGACAATCGGTAGGGAGTTTTGAGAAAGAAAACATCCGAAAAAAGTAGTAGCCTTTTTTTTAAACTAAAATATTTAAATAAAAAAATGACCTTCTAGCTTACCCCACAATAGGGCCGAACATATGATCTCGTTCTACTAGAACTGGACATACCAACATTGGAATAGTGGTTTTAGGTAGAATTTCGACCGTTACACGTTGTCTTCAAGCTAATTAACGAAAAGTTTTTCCACTGTAAAATCCAGTTATTACGAAAGCAGGTGCTGACTCGGCATGGACAGGTGACGGAATTGTGGAGCTACTTTGCAGCTAGACTTGATCAGCAAATTTGTTTTTATGTGCTCGCCAGCTGGAGTTTCGGTTTACCCCCTCGAATTGGGAAAACAACAAACTGAACCCTTCGAAACACTCGAAATACAGCTGAGCGCGGCGACACCGACTGGATCTAGTTTTTGGTGGAGGCTCAATGAGCTCTACGCTTAGGAGGGGGTGGCGTGGTAGGTAAAAGCTATAAATGACTAGAAGGATAGAGAAACACATAAAATAATTAAATACACATACAGATGGGTATTTGTAAGCACAGCTGGTTATGGTTGGTAATATA
Source organism: Varroa jacobsoni (assembly GCF_002532875.2). Lineage (NCBI taxonomy): Eukaryota > Metazoa > Arthropoda > Arachnida > Mesostigmata > Varroidae > Varroa > Varroa jacobsoni. The sequence continues at coordinate 46,461 of NW_019213905.1, read as the reverse complement.
TTTTAGGAGTACTTTGTTTTATTCGATCGTCATTAATTTTTGACGTGCCTTTGTATAAACTGTATTATGCTATAACCAGTGTTATAATAATACATTGACATATTCTGGTATCGGATTCATTCAGTCGGATTTCACTTATTTATTTAATAAGTGCAATAATTCGTTTTCTATTTTTATTATGTTGTATTTCCGATTGTACAAAATGTATGGTGCTTTAGCGTTTTAACAGATCTCCTATGAACTAATTTTTATTGAATCGTGCTCTTAGAAAATGAAACAGAAGCTCAATCTCAGACACCTCAGCTGATTCAGGTAGCAACATCTTCAAAGTTTTCTGTAACCGTTTGCAGCAGTGAATGTTCTACAGATCAAGACTTCTATCTACTCTCTATCAGTAGCACTGTGAAAATATATTTACCTAGTGGAAGAAGTTGTTTTCATTTTAAAGGACGTAGTACACAACCCCATTACAGCTATAGCCATAGACAAAAAAAGTTAATCCTCGAAAAGATAGAATAAATATATTCTAAACGCGCTTCACTAAAAAAAATAAAAAAATGCATTTTTGATATTAGACAGATCAAAAACAAACGTTACTAAATTTTACAGTTCAGGTTGTCGGAAACAGCAGTTTTAACTAGGGACGTATGTTTATTTGTGCGGCACACATAACTACCTGTAGACCGTATTTCTAGGGTGACTTCTAGGTGTTTCTTTTGGCCAAAATGCTCCTTGATTTATTCCAACCAGCATTACAGCGATAGGGCGATTCAAAATATTTGAATAAAAACATAGGTCGAAAAACAAAACAACTATGAATTGTTTAAAAGAATACATATGTCCATTTTGCAGTTAAAGCGACCGACTAAATGTCAGCTCGTGAAGGTCTATGTTAAAAATCTTGGTCTTAACAATTTTCTTAAAACTACCGAGATGGTATTAAAAAGTTGCTCTATGAAAGCATATATGTGTGGGTCACTTTTGTATCCATTTCTATACCGTAAATATCTAGATCAAAGAAATGTATATTGCAGTTACAAAAAGCATTCGTCGCTCAGAGCTACAAGATACATACTAAGTTAGATATCGATAGACCGGGACAGAGTCGTCCTGTTCATCAAAGCGTGGCATGAAAAACTTTCTTGAGCCAAACACATCATGTAGAGCTTCTTATACCAGTTTTATCGATTAAAGCTGTCGGTATACTTTTAAAGGAATTATCGTAGCGCATGGACCCGCCTAGTGCTCAACTCTCTAATAGTCGTTTAAAACAAAACAATTCCATAAAAGGACTCGGTTTTATATTTTATTCTCCACTGTAATTTATTTGTCACATCTCTTAGAAAGAGAAATAAATTGCAATCATAGTGGAAATAGATTACAGTCATACGGTCATTCGGTTTAGTAGTACAGACTTAAGAGTTTCTTAGTCTATCACACTGCTGCCACCTAAAACTGCATAGTCTTCAGAAGAGTTCCCATTGTGTCAAATTATACACCTCTTTGATAGCATTACGGACAATTAATTATAAGGAATTAATAAAGCAAGTGTCTATTTTATCCAGGTAGGAATTCGAAGGTTAAACTCAGCTTTCTTTGGTAGCGCGTTAACCTTCACCGTCCACTAAGTTATTTTGAAATTATAGGTATAAGATTACATTATCAGCAATGATTATTCGTATACAGTTGCAAACTATTAAATTGGACTATCTTGTAGTAGGTGCCAACTTTGTTTTTAAAACTTAGCATACTGCATCAAAAGCATTTTAATGAACTTCAGACATTTTCTTGATGCAGCTGCTGTATACTACTAAGTCAACCACACCCTCAATGTATATCTGACGTTTAATAACGTGCACGGCATTTGCGTTAAAACGTTAAAACGTGCGTTTTAATAATTAATTTTACGTCCGGTACGACCTTCAAGCATTGCTTCCAACAGCTAGCTTCCAGCGTGAAACGAAGCGTGTCTACTCAACTGCCCGGTTTCAAATCCAGACTACCTTGCGTATCTCTAAGCCTAATAGATAAACACGTAACCAACGCACCATTTATAGTCTGCTAAGTTATTCACATCTGTTCACCCGCACTACCCTTTCCCGAGCAGCCAGCCTGTTTGAATAGCCCGCCTTTTCCCGGAGCGCCGTTAATATTGCTCCGCGGAGCAGACCCTCCCGCTGATTTGAAATGGCGCGAGCGGCCTCGGCAGCTCACATACAGGCTGGATAAAGCTCGTACGAATCACGACTAGCAAGCGCGTCCTCTCAAAATTTGTCGGACAAAAGGTCGATTCAGTCCAGTCATTTATGTGCAAAATCTCTTCGCGTGCCAAGGACTAGTGCCGTGGCCAACATTGCCGAGATGGGTGTTTAAGAGGAACGCTTTTAGGTGCAGTGCAACACACCTAACAAAGTGCCTGCTAAAGTTCATAGGCCTTTAATCTACCGACACTGGTCAAAACCATGAATTCAACATCCTCAATGATGATGTTAGACGATTTTGACGACAGCAGCTACGACGACGAAAGTTTTCGGAACGTGTCGAGCTCGAGTACTAACAAAAGCAAGAATTCAGCTCGCTGGACAAAAGAGGAAGATGAACTTCTGAAGCAGCTCGTGCAGTCTATAGGTAAGCCTGCCGTATAACCATCATTGTGTACACGTGAACTCCACGGTTTCGATTCGTTGACAGTAACTGTTGGTGTTTATTAGATCTAGCGATTCTCACCATGACTCTGCTAGGTCATGTTACTCACGTGTTCTTAGTGCGAAATTGTGGTACGACAAAACACTTCCTATTTTCTCAACGTCAGTATCACCACTGTACTGCTTCGCTACTGCAGCGCCTGCGATTCGCTGAGGTAGTGATGTGGGTACTTTGCTATCCCGGCAGCAACTATTGCTGAGCTTGAATTTTGCCTGTCTCCTTAATGCCGCTGTGTCTCGATTGGGGCCCACAGACAACTCCCAGACTCCCGTCGCCATATGCTCGATGCTACCATGTAATAGTGCCTGTATCCAATGCTGTCGAGCGCGATTATTCAGCTCCATTGAGGCAATCAAATTGTGATTCAAAAGATAATATCACCACCGCCGACATCCGAACAGAAATTTAAGTCTTATGTTTCGTGTTTAAATTTTCCTTTCATACATACGCAAATAGTTGATCCCATTGCCTCTTCGTGGATTGATGGGGCAAATCTCACTTTCGAAAACACGAAGCTGGTGCGCTGAGTGGAGCCCACAATCATAGGCTGTTCTGTCGTGACTTGCCGCCAAAATAGGTAACCTTGACAGCGGGGAGCCTGCTGCAGAGCCCCGATGCCGGCCGTGTGACCCGTTGGTACAACGAATACAGAGCAATAATGGAATGCTATTCGTAGTAAATTGTGTAATTGGGCACGGTCCAAAAGAAATCGATTCCTGTTTGAGAAAATGAAAAAAAGAATTAATGCTTTTATCCATGATATATTCCTAAGAATCGGCCGTTCCCGTAAGGTTATTGTGTAAAGTGATTTCCATTTTATGTGATTACAATGTGTTCGAGAAACACATTACCAACGTTATCGTTGGGAAAAGTTTCTTGTGCATATAATTATCACAGGCCTTTCAGATCAACTACTCAGATCAACAGGCTAGGAATGATTTTGGCGGAGGAGAATCATGGTAGCACAGTAGTGATAAAAAGATAATCATAAGTGTACTCTCAATATTCTGGTGGTTGCTGGCATAGCCGCGTGGCTGTGTTCTTGTTTTCGAAAGTCACTCGTATCGTGATTGCAAACGGACACAATGAAAACGGATGCCGAAAGCATTGTAGATACGCATTATTTAAAAAAAACGCTGAAACAAACGGGAAACATCGTCTACAAGTCGACTTTCGGCTTTTGTGAGTTATTCGCTAGGTTTGCGCTATCTAATTTTTCACTAGCTATCAAGTCAAATCTCATTCAACGTCGTATGTACGGCCATTTGATAAACCAGTTTCTTTTCATAGGGGCTAGTACATCTTAACTTGGATATTCCCTGCTAAAGATTTATTGGTCATCGTCAGCACAAGTGTTGATTAGCCAAATGTTCTCCATTCGATTTTCAGCTGCCATTACTGAGATTTACGTGTGAACAATAACAGCTATTGTCTACATTTGACGAATGCTCGTATAAGAGGGCTAGTTCTGGTAGCTTACAACAAATCACATTACTGGAGGATCAAAGTCTGTCTACGCTCCGATTTGAACCTAGACCACCATTGTGGTTTTCCCAAGGGCACACATATTACACAATTTGTGCGAATAAATAAAGTTATTTCTTTATGCAGGTTGTATTCAACTAAATTAGGTCCGATTGAACCAGGAAACAAGAAAGAGGTGGTGGAATTTGTCTTACCTGCATAATCTATACATCTTGTCGCACACAACCCTTCTCCCGTATCAAGATCCAAAGCTAGCTAGCTAGCTAACTTCGTTCGGCCACAGATAGGTACTACACAACATCTAGCAGTCATGCAAACATAAAAAACACAGTTCCCCTCAGCGTGTCAGTGGCTAACTCATCCATCAACTTAACGCCTGTTTCGACTTTCCGTAGGCACACAATCTTAGAACCAATATTTTAAATTATAGAGACGTCATAAGTCCTTTCCAAAATAACGGTCCTTGAAAGCTCAGTGTAAGCATGTGCTTTTGAAACGGACAGACATTCATAATATTATGTCACGACGCATGAATAATATGAACCTCGATCACAACATCTACCTGACACACATCATGAAAGAGTTTAAGAAATACCTCACCTACTTTGGTTCCGTTTTACACATTTGTCCTGTTCAGCACAGTAGTTTGAATTTCAGGCTGATACAGAAGGTCCTGTTCCCTCGAACAGATCCTGTGTGCAGGACGTCATTATTGGGTAATTTACTAGTACTTTAGTTACAGTAATTCAAACCCAACGTAATAGTAGTTAACAAAATACTATTGACAATTCACGCGAGTCAATAGCGCAGGTTCTGACTAGGATTATTGATAGCGTTATGCGCCTATAAAATGATGTACGTTACAGATTTGTCTCATCGTCGGCCAACGTCCGATCTGAATCATGACCTGGAATGTTGAATCGGCGAAGGACAATTTGACTGATTGCTTGCCATCAGTTCTAAAAACAATAATAACAACAATACGCCCCTGTGTTTTTCGTTAGATCTTTTATTTGCTACATTTAAGCTTCTAAGGCGCAATTTTTCGTGAATTACCATTTCCCTGCGTCGAGGTTCACGACGTTCTGCTTTTTATTTTACTTGTTCACCCAAAATTGCAACGAATCATAAATAAAACTCCAAGCATTGACGTCACTGTGCTATATACGACACAACTTTCTACTTCCATCCACTGATGTTTATTCGCACTAATTCCAAAACATGAAAAAATTATAGCTTCAAGGACGAAAACCGACTGAAATCTCATGTTAGTAAACACCTCTTGTCAAAGATCTTATGAAGAAATCTTGACAACACCAAAGTGGTGAATAACTTATCCCCAGGGCGACAAAAAAGATCACTTTCGATAGTAAGGGTCAAATTTTTCCAGAGCGTTCATACGGCCAGTCAATCAATGGTTATGGAATCACTAAGGCGATGGAGAAGGATTATCAAAGGGCGACAGCTTTTACTTGGCCCGGAATATTTATACGCATGACAGAAGCTTAAAACATGAATGCCTGCCAGAGTTTTCTGTGTTAGCGCGAAAATAAGTTTTCATCTGGGGTTCTAACTAAGATTATAGCCTTAATAGCCGCTACTCTAAACACTCTGTGAGCAAAAATGGCAAAAAGACTGTATCAAAGCTTCCGGGTTAAGTGACTTGTAATCGATATTGCAAAACGGGCTGCTTACCACGCATTTAAATTTGTACATCTCTGACCGAAAATATAACTCTCGCCTTAACTACAAATGATAAACGCTTACCGACTTCCACAGGAAGGCCGAGTCTTGATTGAATGGGTATAATCTTTCATTGTTTCGATTCGAGTGCAACAACGAAATTATTATCGAGCAAATTTCGATCATCACGTAGAATAAACCAAGAAAATTCGACTTGAAAAGGCTTATTAACTAGCAGGTTTGCAAAAGCTATCCCTTAGCGATTACTTCTTTTCAAGCTCTGTTTTTCTTTGAAATCGATTTATCTACGATTGCGTAGTGCTAGCTGCTGAGTTGAATTGCTATTATACTGAAAGAATAATATATGTGTATGTACATAAATGCTATCAGCCCCTGCAGAAGTTCTATAAATAATAATGCACGAATAGTTTTAATAAACATGTGTTTCCCCCTACAGTCGAAATGGTATATTAATACATGAAAGTACTGAACTACTGGTGATCTTTTTGCTGTAATCAATAAATTCTGTTTTCGTTGGCACTTTCCTTTATAGGGTCGAGGACAATTTTAGATTAAATAGTTTAACAAAAGAAACTGTTTGTTTTTGTTTAAGAGTCGTTAAGTGCGCCGTCTACCTGGTTATTTCGTTGTTATTGATCAGTAGTGCGCAAATAGTGACTTCGTGAACCCGGTGCAACGCTACTGCCCTTCTTCACATACTACTAGTACACACTTCTCGCTAGCTGATCCCAAGCTACAGCACTCCATCTCATTGCGAAGTAACAATGGTTTCGCTTACGAGGCATATGGGTAGTTTAGGTTTTAATACATATGATGAATATAGTTGTGCGCGTTATTAGAGAAATTATATTCGATATAGTAAGTCTGTATATTTGTTATCCCGACTGAACGTTTATGTTCAGGCTTTGCGATATATCTTTCTCTGCATGATCGTTAGTGACTCTTCTGACTTTTAATTTTTGACTAGTTTTTCTTGTCAAGGTGCAGCACTCGTCGGCGCATACAAAGGGGCCAATACATTTTAGTAATTAAATAAGAACTCAATTTACCCGTGCATTTTAGTGTATGCAAGAATCATATTAATATTATTTTATTTGCCTCAGTCGCAGTTTCTTCTGCAGGTGTAGAGGAGTGGGACGAAATTTGAGTAATACCCAAGTCTAAAATTCAGGAAAATAAGCTATCTACTAAAAAATTGGAGAAACGAATTTTTTTTTTCGATAACCCTGTTTTTTCTCCTGAACACAAATTTATCTATAGATATATGTTTTGCTCGACGGTAAACTCATTATTGGTTTACGCTCACTCTGATCTAGTACAGATTCTCATCATATTTTAAACGCGATTTTTAGAATCAACAATCATTTTTCATCAAAGTGGAACATGGACATTCATTTGTTCGCAAAAAAACAAATATGTTATTACAAAGAGTGTTAAGTAAAATTACGTAAGGCATATCCATTCATAATATATGGGAACGCACAATATGATTACAATTTTGACTGCGATGAGCTGCAGCAGAGTTCAAAATGGCTTTACATATATGACAAGGAAGTTCTCTTTTCGTGCCTTTATTATAAAAACAGTTTTTGAGTACTGCATTGCGAATTCGCACATGTCAATTTCTAATACTTCGCAGAATTTCAATAGAGAAAATTGTGTTCAATGTATCAGAAGTTTATGATATTCAACTAATTCTACTGCCTGATAACTTCTGTCCTTGGTAATTACAAACCATGCTGTAGCGAATGAAGACGGGGTCATAACCTCGGAAGACTGTTTCACGAAATCATAATATATATTTTATTAAGAAGAAAAATATTAAGAACGTACGATTCTAAGTCATTCATTGGCCTCATTGGCGTTCGCGTTGATTTAATTAAATTGGCTGAATTTAGTAGCGTTTTTGAGTTGATTTGTAATATTAACCTTGACTTTTGCATTTACTTCTTATTTATAACTTCACCTCAAAACGTGGAAGAGGAAAAACAAAATATTAGGCATAAGTCATTACGTGTCCAACTTCGAAGCGTTTCTCGGACTTCTTATTAGTAGCTATGTTGAAATTAGGCCCCTTTTAAACCTATTAAACTTCGCGTAAAGTTTCTAGCGAATAGCCCAGCTTACCACGATATTAGCTACTGAAGCAATTAATAATAAACGCCTTCTGGCCATAAAAAAATTGTTCAAAAGTCTATTTTCAGTAGTAGGCTAATATGTATTGACCGTGAAAGCTTTAAAATGTCAAATCTAGAGTACCTGAAAGTAACTATTCAGAATGAAAAGTTAACTATTCAAGTTTCTTATTCGCCTTGTCACTTCAGCTAACGAAATTGATGCGATGATTGTTGCTGTTTTTAATCATGCTAATGAATCTACGTATTGTGGTCACCACTTATGTTGGGTATGTGTATGAGTCTGTATCCACAAATTACCAATACTTATGGTTATGCTTTTTGTGGTTCAGCTTAAGTAACGCTACTTTAAAACAGTGGAGAAAGCTTCAACTGCAACGGCACTAACACAATATTCAGATATGGCCATGTAGTGGTTAGACCCTGCATATTATAATTATAGACATATGCTGAATATTAATTCCACGATTTTTTTTTTTTATATGATCGATGGTTTAGGGTACACGATGTTAGAGGCACCATGTTTTGCTTCTAGGCCTAGAGGTCGTTTTCTATAGGTACGATACAATAAAACAATTACTTTCATTTAAGCTCTGTTTACATAAAATGTTTTATATTTGTAAATATCGCCTCGACCTAGTTATTCTGCATTGTGAGTTATTGTAGTATTTCATTTTTTTTCCATTCGCACATATTCAGTTTTGTCCTCACGCGTAATCTCAGGCAATCTCAATTTATGGTCAAACTCGTGATAACTAATTTGTTTTCGAACAATCGACTATTTCAAATAACACGACGAAAGCATTCTACGAGTGCTCGTAACAAAGAAGACGGAAACTGTACTCTTTTGGAGAGGATGTCTCTACAATCCTTTTACCCCATGGGAATCTAACTATGAGAGGGCCCTCAGACAACTTTTTCGCTAGCCGTCAATGGCCGTTCTCTTAATCGCCATCATCATCAGCTCCACAGAAGTTTGCTCAGATCTTCCACGATATTCATTTTACGCGTTTTACTGTTATTTATCTATCAGTTCGACGTACGCCCATATCTGAATGCCTTCAGCTCCGTAATGGTCGTCTAAGCTCCCTTTGTTTTGTCTCAGCGTCGTCCATGTCTTCTGGGATGATCTCGCTCCGAATTTGAGTAGCTTCCTAGACAGGAGAGTTTGCGATGTTCTGTGGCCACCGTGTCTGGCTGATCTGGGAGAAATCCGGCTGAACAACTCGGCATCACTGTAGGCAGTGTTGTAGTCGCAAAGTCACCGTAGACCTTCTGCAGTCTCCAGGCTCTTAACCATCCATGTAGAAGAAGTAGTAGATAAAGTAAGCGGCAGAATTTCTGTGCTGCCAGAGTAGTCATGGTAGGCGAACCTCAGTTGGAACTCGTCACTGCCACAGCCGCTGATGCCGCCACCGAAGTCATTGTCAGTACTTCGACTTACGGCAATACGACTATGTCTGCGTTCAAAACGCTGAATGTGGTCTGTCCCGGGCTTCGAATGAATCCTGAACGTTCGCAGTTTGCCTGCGCGCTCGTCTGATGGGATCCCCCTGGCAACTGCTGCCGTGTAATGCATTTGTGTTTGTATCGCCGTGAGAGTGTAAGTCCCGATTGGTATGTACCCATGCTGGGCGTCTTGGCTGCTGCCGGTTCAGGCCGAGCGGATAAGCTCAGACCGCGGCGGCTGTTCCCGTTCTGACAGACATCGCCGGGGACGGAGTACTGCCGGTAAGGGCGCTCCAGGCTGCTTCTTATCCCAGCCTGGCAGAGCTTTCTGTCTCTACAGTAGTATCAACAGCGGCAACAGAAACAGTACTGACTGGCTGAATGGTATTGCCCCATTTTTCGTCATCATTCGCTGCGGCCACCACTGATACCTCTTCTTGCTCTACAAATACATACACACACACACACACACTCGCACACAATACAGATACACAGTGAACCATCTATATCTCATTTATCGGGTGGATAGATATATAGATTTACTTATATAGAACTGGCATAGGCACCATACACAGTTTATCGCAGCCGTGCCATTGCTCTAAAGCTGGCAGCCAGCTCGTTCGTTCGGCCAATCTCTGGCTTACTCACGGCGTACGGCAGATGGTGTCTCGGCCATGTACTATTTTACTGACTCTGATCGCCACTGCTGCTATGCTTCCCGTCCCTAGCGGTGAGCCCAGCTACTCCGGGTGTGCCAGCAGCGGAACCATCTCAGGAGGGTTAGCTAGCTCGCTGTTTGTGATCCAGCCGTCCTATCTGTCAGGCAAGTCGGCGATTCGGGAGGAACGGCGAAGCTCCATTCCATTCCGCCGCGACATGCGAGCACCGTGAGCCAGGCCTACATGCTACGGCCTGCAACACTCTCACAAAAGCTGCCATCAGCCGCTTAGGCAGTCACATGCATCTACACAGCAGAGCGAAACTCATGCACAGGCATCGTCTTCTGCCAACAACGCATACCTGGACCACCACAGCAGCCTAAGCGCTAAGTATCGGTGGCGGAGCCGGGCCTCGCTTCAGGACCGTCATCAGGTTTTGGTGGTAGGCCGAGAAGTGGCACCCTCTCGAGTCACTACTCGACAACAGCAACTGCTCTTAGATACCTAGCTCTTCTCTTTGCGAAGATCCTGTGTCTAATTGTGCCTGGCTGCTCCTCTGGCCTTTTTTGGCTTTTGGATGGGTCGTCGGTGTTGCGTGCCCGTTTTGTCCTGTTCCTCGTTAGGCTGTTACTATGAGTCTTATTGCTACTAATGCTATTACTACTAGTATTTCAACGCGGCGATGTAGCAGGCTGTCCAGGAATTTAGCGCGACTAACTTCCAATAGGTATTTTGGTCCGGAAGAGACAAAAGATAAGCTTCCGTCAGAGGTTGGATGTGCATTTATTTTTCGCTCAGCCATTTTAGGTGTGGCTGAATCCCGGATCTCCGGAAGATCACGCTGTCGCTGTGTCACTACGCAAGGCTGCATTTACTCAATCTGTGAAATGCATAGACCTATTGTACGAAAAAAATAGAGTGATGTTATAACATACTGGCCGAAAATGCGGCTACTATTCATAGAAAACATAAAATGGTTATAATCTCACAAGACTGAAGCATTCCCGTATTCTATCTGCTTGCGCTGACTCAACTGCTGTTAGTGACCTGTGTAGGTCGCCATTGTTTTTGCCGTCTCCGTTATTTTTAGTCAAGCACCACTCCCCCCCAGGGGAGATACAGGCGAGAATAATAAGGTTGTCCTGGCGAAAGCCACATTGAACTTGCTCCTATCGGGCTCAATTGGCATTTCTCATCGCCTAATGTGATGCATGTGTTTTTCACTATGCCGACAGTGGCAGCAATTGAGGGCTGGTACTTCTGTCCTCTCCCTGGTAGGGTTATCGTTAGCTGGTGCCTCCATCGATTCAATCCTCTAGACTTAGCCTAAAGCAAGCTTGTTTCGCTTAGCCCATCCCGTAATGCTGCTTCATGGTGCATTGGTGGCAGACTACATCTCCAGTCGCCACCAGCTGAGGCGGCCAGTCATGGGAACGGTCTGGAATTCTGGCATGCACATATGGCAAGATGAGAATATCACGAATCAGCCCCCGGCTAAACTAGTCGCACTCGGCTGCGCGCTTGACGGTCGAACATAAGATAGCGTTCACATATATATATATACTCAGACAGAGCGAGACTTGCATACAAATACGGAGGGGGGAGGAGGGGGGACTCGGAGATGGCGCACGAACAGATTCGAATATACAGAAAGCAAAGGAGGCAGGTCCATGGCCATATGTACGAAGAGGGCAGATACTTATTCGAGGCAAGCGCTGTTACTTGCGACACACGCCGACAAATCTTTATAAATCGACTAGATTGGATATACATCTATGAATGGCTTACCGTTATATGTATATTACATGACTTTTCATATGCGCTTTCAACCGCTACTACCTTCACAGCTTTGCCTCTGACGATAATTTCTGTTTTTCGTTGTTCAGTAGCTTTCGGGATTTAAAGACAAACTCTGGCCGTATCATTTTTGTACGCTGGTAGGTACTCCATTATTACCATTCACCACCCAAAGAGGCAACTACGGCAGGCTACCGTCAGCTTGTAGCTTACTTAGACTTACCCAATCAAGCCAAGGAGATTTTCTGCTTGCTGGCACATTGTCTACATTTGAAACTTAGCTCCTGCGCAAAATGAGATTGATGTTACATCCCGAGCGGCCGACCGGCGCCCAACCCGGGCCGCCAGCTGCTGGGACGATCCGACAACTCAGCTATGCGTAGTGGCAGCGAACGGACGCATTCCTCTCTTCGTCGCAATTAGGACTATATAAAAGTTGACTAATGGTATCTACAGGTCAGTTCGGTGTATGTAATGAAATAGCTGATTCAATTACACTTCGGGATTATGGCAAGGTGACGGCCTGATTCAACAGACGGATTGCCGAGGAAAATTTTCTTGCTGTTTCGGTAATCAACACAGCGTCGGAAAGACATACGACAGGCGGAAGCAGTGCGTCGACGCCGACGTTGCCAAAGCTACTTGTTCATTCGGAGCGCGATTTGTACTGTCAAAGGCCTTTCAAATTATACGCAGGTCACAATGTGTAAGAGCAAAAAACAACAGAGCAGGTGCTTAGCCTAACGTGTCTGATCTGATATTTTTTTTTACCTGTTCGTTCCTTTATCGTTCATTCTATTCAGCCAATGACCGTGGCTGAATGGCCTCAATTGGCATCTCCCTTTGAAGCACATCTTCTTCGTAATCAGTTTATAAGTCTTAATTTTGCTATCTGGCAAGCAGTATGCTGGTGTAGACTTGCTCAAGATTACATATCTGGAGTGATCTTGGAAACGGCCTCTGTTGTATAACTGCATTTCGTTATAAAATCTCGTACTTCAATGTCTACTGTTTCAATTGTCATACTGTTATCGTGCCATGATTTATATTTATCCAAAGATATCCACTGACTATTAGTTTTACCTACGTATATAATATTTGCCCCATCGCCATCTTCAGTGCTGCGTCATCCAGTCTACATTGGATCCCATCCCATCATTCGTTATGATTATTATTGTTATTAGGAAATTACTAGGCAGCGCCAACGATGTTCACGAATCTCTCACACAGCTTCTGTTTTTTGTTACTGCTACAAACGACGATGGTCACTCGATCCGTCTAGAGTCAAGGTGATTCTACCGTGCGATTCTGATGACGACGTAGCGACCAGGTGCGTTGGCTTATACCGAGCCGGGCTAAAATGCCGTGGCGAGTTGTGCGTATTACAACTATGATAGGTGCTGCTTCTGGTCGAAAGCGCCCAAAAGCCCAAAGGGGTCGACGAGCATTTGATGACTACCGGTCGCCTCGTTTTTGTTAATGTCGCCTAAGTTGAGTTTTTTTGTCCCCTGGCTTTTCTTTCTTTCGCTCGTATGGAGCCTTCAAATAGGCCGGTCCACCTAGCCCATTACTATACGTATCTGTCTATATCAGGTAGGATACAACCGTCACTGCCTTCAACAGAATTCATATCATAGCATGGTTCTGGCTTTATTGTTGGCAGGCAGGTAGCAAGTACGAAAGTAAGTACGAAAACGTCCTCCGTCGCGCGCTTGCGTCGGCTAAAACACAAGCAGGACCCGACAACGTCAACCATAACAGTGGCTGTCTTTTTTGATGTCTGTAGATACGAAAGGTCTTCGTCGACCTCGTGTTAGTGTCGCGTCACTACTGCATGTACTCTTCATTCATTTTGCTTGTTACCGCTTTTTGCCTAAAACTCGTGCCTGTTGTTATTATCGTTGTTATTGTTACCGCCGTCATTGTTGTGTGTTCTGAGTCGTCTAAGTTGACGCAGAAATACAAATCAAAACCGTAAAAAACCTGCGCAATCGGACACTTGATCGGCTGTGCGCGGTTCGCCAATCAGACGCTCTTCGAGCACCGTGATCCATCCTTCTCGCCGAGAAGCAGCAGTGACGCTCACCACAGAATCCACATTGATATTAGCAGCCACGACAGCAGCGATAGGGCAGGACACCGACATGCAATATTGGCCGAGCAGGCCAAAGCCAGTTCTCGCACCGCGTCGACGCTGAAAGATGAAGAGGAAGAAAGACGAGATGGAAGAGATGAGAACAATCAGAGAGCTATGGCGACGCGCCAAAATGAAAAGGCTTGGCCGGCGGCGACGCTTGTGGGACGCTGTTGTAATGCTGCCGCCATCGCTGCTGCTGGCGCTAATATGCCACTGTCTGATCCATCGTCTTTGCTCGCTGCAACGAGCGGCAGTGCCGCCGGTGATGATTTGGATTTTGGCGGGCATTCTTTTCTTGGTTGGGTTACTCGCGTTGTTTGTTGCTTGATTTGGGGCTACGTTCGTTTACCTTACGCAAATTCTAGAAAATTTTGTACGATGTTGTCGATGGAGAAATTGTTAAAAAGGTGAACAGCTATGGAATATCAGTAGCCTAGCTTCATTAGACCGAATTGTTAAAAAAGCAACGAAAGTGACTTTCGAAGGGAGTTCTAAAAGAGCTCTGTCAGTACTGTGTAATGTTAACACAGTTCAGTGGGTAGAAAAAACACGTTGATGAATTCTGTCGTCGTGCGCATTTGTTCGAACGGCTTTCGAGGTAGCCTTTACGCAACGTTCCCATTAGATGTTGCTCATTCAACTAAATTATGATGGCGTCGATTTACGGAGGGAGGACTTCATTCGTCCATGAGGAGAATAGTAGAGGCAACACCGGTCAGTCTTTCACGCCCCTACGCCTCTTCTATTTCCATCACTGATGGATTGCGACCATACGATTCGGTCAATAGGACCATGGATCGAAGCGAGACGACTGAGAAAGCGAATTTATCGGCGCACGTTTTTCTTCCAGTTGTTGATGTTGTTATTCTTAGAGGAATCGGCAACAGTATAAGCTAAATAATACTCCAGATGGAGCAGACAGAGGAGAAAACCCAGAAAAAGAAGTTTTTACTGAAATATTACCTCAGACAGAATACTGTTCGACAATATTCAAATTAGGGCTAGATTCTGCCGACGCCGAGGTGATGGGTCGGTGATCATATACACAGTGTTGCTGTTTCATAGAGTTAGGAGGTAGGGTGGGCCAACAACTCACAACGCAAGGGCAAAGTTATTATTCGCTCGTAGCTTAGCATAAAAATTACAAAGCAGGATGATAGCAGTAGCAGTAGCATCATACACAGAACTGACCACAATACAAAACACAAATGAAAAAAACATGAGGCGACGAGCAATTTCGTGAGAGTGCAACAGGTTCTCGCGTTCGTTAGGGCGGAATTTATATCAGTATATATACAGGGCTATGGGAAAAACTTGTTGCGGTGCACGTTGGATCTCGATGTTAGACTCTGGTAAATGTGGTAAGGGTGAGTGAACGGCTGATGGACGGAACAAATAATCACGAATCAAACGACAACGATCGGACATAAGACTGCGTCTAGAAAAACAGTGCTTATCGAGGAAAAATTCTTATTTATATTTTTATCTTTAATATTTTATATTTAAAAATAATGTTTTTAATGTTATTATTTAAAAAAAGTAAGGAGATGCGAATACATTATATGTTCGATCGAATGTATACGCTGTACTCTGCGGTTTGTGACAAAGCTCGCGATGATAATTAAACATGTGTGAATACGATAAAGAAATGTTTTTTAGAAGTCTTGTTCCATATCTTTTGCGCTTAAAAATTCAAACGCTGCTGTGTTGGAAGCTCCACAAAACATGATTTAATGGATCCATGAGCTTCACTAAAGCGTTGCAGAATGCTACGGCGAAACTTGCAGAAAAGCGATTTCGCGCGAACTCTTAAAAATAGTACTATGACCAAGTGGACAGAGGGCAGTAAATCCAATAGAATCTACGAAACATTTAAGGGACATACGATATGGCTAACGGACACGAACTTAACTCTGCAATTTGGCCAAGAGTGGAACACGTTAAAGGTAAAATGCAAGCACAAATAACAGAAAAACCTAATTGAATAACGCGAGATAACTTCTTTTTTGTTTATTGTAGGTCAAAATCGTGATTGGGCTGTTATTGCTTCACATTTCTCGGATCGGTCGGACGTTCAGTGCCAGCAGCGATGGCATAAGGTCGTCAATCCGGAACTTGTCAAGGGCTCCTGGTCGAAAGAAGAAGACGAGAAAGTTGTAGAACTTGTTAAAAAGTACGGACCGAAACGCTGGACCGTAATCGCCAAACACCTTAAAGGTACATTAAGCTTCATAATAGAGCAAAAAATAAATTTGTTATGTCATTTTCTATAGGGCTACTGTCGGCTGTTGCCTGTGCTCGCTTGCGCTTCACTTTCAAAAACGATGACGTACTGGCGTATCTATTAATTTAATCGGATATGTTCCAGCCATCTTCACGTACGCGTACTCAATCAGTGTACTCAATCAAGCATATTGTAAAAGTGCTGTTAACAAGTTAACTATGCTATGGTTAGGACCATTTCGCATATTTTCTACGGCTAAGCTATATGTACCCGTGCATGTGATACTTTCCACTCCTACCTACAATTACATGCATGTTTGTATGTTTGGGCACGGCCGAGCTGCGTTCCCGACATGCCATCCTCACTTCATTGTATACTGCCTGTTCGTTGTTTCCCACACATAAACAAGCTGTTCATTCGTAAACGATAACTATTCATCCCCGTGGTCCCTCCTATCTTAGGGATACACTATTGTCTGGGTTCGAACCCGGGCTTAGGCAGACAAACTTTGTTTCGGCGATACCGAACGTAAAACTCGAAACATAGAGAATCTTTCCTAGGTTGAAATTCTCGCAAGAGCGAATCCTCCACATCGTCCCTCATTTACTGAGAACTGTGGTGCCGTATTTAGTGGTTTCATCTCGTCCCCGAGTCATTTACCTGTTCTAGTAGATCGCCTGGCCTGGTTTGGCTTAATCGCATACAATGCCGCAACTTCTGTGGTTGCTCTGTTCTGCCTAGGACGCCGGTGCAGCCATTGTTTCGGTCATGCTTCGCTGATTTGCTCGGTTCCGCCTGACAAGTCCGTCGAAGCACGGCTGACCCACCACCGTACACCGAGATGAAGCGAGATCTGTCTGCTGAAGAGATGTCCCCATATATGACGCGTCACACATAGATCGTCCGCGGAGCACATGAAGTAGGCGAAACTAGCTCACAACAATGAAGTTTACTTAAACAAAGGCAGGCAGACTTATTGAGAAGGAAAAAAATCGGAATGAAGTGCCATGATATATTGATAAATGTAGATGCACAGGTTGGCACGTATGGGACATTGTCGTTTTGATCACATGGTGTGCTGACGACCTGTTTCCAAGTATGGAGATGAGGCCAGTGTAGGGCTGCCAATTTTACAACGTGACTGATAATTTTGAGTCGCAGCAAGATTCGAGGCTGAATCAGTAACAAACAACAGTGAAAGCCTATTTTATCATTATAATGTCATTGTTCTGGTGAGAGGTACAGTATTCATCTGTGTGAGCTTCCCCTCATGTTAGAGGTTTACGTGGTTTATCTGAGCCCTAAGTTAAGTACCAGGTCGTTCGGAAACAACAATGAAATTTAATCGAAAATATTGATGTTTTTTTGTCACTTATTCATAGATTATATGTCTATAATCTTATCAGTAGCCATCTTACAGGGAATATAAATGTTTGTATCGGCCATAAAATATGACATTTTCGTTATAATTAGCGTTTTTTTCTAGTTGAGGAAGCTTTACCTAATCATTTTTTTCTTTAGGTCGAATCGGCAAGCAATGTCGAGAGCGATGGCACAACCATCTTAATCCGAACATTAAAAAGAGCGCGTGGACACGTGAGGAAGAGCATGCGATTATCCAGTACCATTCGCAGCTGGGCAATCAATGGGCGCGTATCGCCAAATTGTTGCCAGGTCGGACCGATAACGCTATTAAAAATCATTGGAATTCGACACTGAAAAAACGCGTCGAAGGTGGTGAGAATTCGCGGTCATCTAAGCGAAAATCTCAGTCGAAACGTCAAAATTTAGGCGAACTTGGCATGGGAACAAATTCGGGGCCGTGTGACGCCAGCTTGTCAGGAAATACGTCATCGATGGTTTTGCAGGATACAACAAATCTCCAGAAAGCGGAGACGTTGGACGAGTTCTATCCTACATCTTCGACAGATTCAATGCAGCCGGTATGGCAGCAGGATGACTTCTTTAACGTGAACAACACAAATATGGGCGGACTTCCAAGATGTGGAATGGGCGTCAAGATGGACGAACACGGACAACGAATGGCAACTTCTACAGCCGTGATGAGTACTGCTTGTTATCCATCGCCGTCGCCGGCTAAAAGTGATGACGTGAACCACATGCTTTCGCCCCTGAATGATATCAAAGTTGAAGAGCTACAGGATATGGAGGAGGACTACAATGAGAATAATCAGGATAACATGATTTCACCTTACGCACAGCAATACGATTTGTAAGTAGCATAGAAAGACAATGATTGCGTTAAATGCTAGCAAATATGCTTTTTTCTTATATCGCAAGAACTGTGACTGAATCGTTATTACCTTCAAACTTCATTGTATAATACACCTCTCGCCCTTTCTATATATATATATTTAACTATCTCTATTCTCAAATTAAATTTAATAACATACTTCTGTATTTACTGTTAACGTACATCTAAGTTTGTATTTTACTTAAAAAATAAGATTTGAGAATTACTTAGTTTTCAATACTTGCTATGGTGTGCAATGTTCTTTTGAGTAATAATTTTGTCGTAATCCCGACTTGTATTCACGCGCACACACAAAATTCAGGCGACCCACAATGCGTAAAGAACACCAGAGCTACCTGATGGCAGATAACCTTCCTCAACGGTGCCTTCAAACGCCTCCCATTCTCAAACGGCGAAGACCGACTCAACTCGATGAAACGACTTCGATATCTGGCAATAACGCAGCCCCCGTCTTACCCACTTCACAAGTGACACTTCGGCCCGGTGGTTATGTTAAATACGACATACCAATGGTAGGAATATATACATATATATATATATATATATACGATTAATATGGTTACGTCTCTGCGTACACCAAGGATTATAGGTACACTGTACAACTGGTGATCTCAAGCTCAGCCAAAGCATCGTAAATTGTTACTGTTGAGAATGAAAGAAATTAAAATACGGCTTTCGTCGCATATTTGAGATAGGCTACACAATACAGTTTTTTTCCATTGACATCTATCGAGCTCACAAATGGTTGATCATCGTACTCTGACTCTGCTCATTTCGAATTGCAATTTGATTGTTTTTGTTCTGTTTGCTTTGTTGAACCAGCCAACGTCGTGTACGTTTTCACCCTCACAATTCCTCAAGCAGCCGCAAACGCCGTCCTCTTCCGGGCCGCCTCTGGACACGTCCGTGTTATCGTCTCCCCCTAGCCCATCTGCGATGCTGTGCTCAACGCCTAAAACTGCCCCCCAGCCACGGACACCGTCAAAACGAGATAACGCTACTACTCCCCGAACGCCGACACCTTTTAAGCGAGCGCTGGCTGAAATTGAAAAGAAGAGGACGAACACAGGGCCGACCCTTGACGAACTCGATGACCTGATCACACCTGTGGCAGGCCCTCAGGCAGTTTTTGTAGCCACTTGCAATCAGCTTGGTCAGTCGGAAAAAGAGAACGGATCCGTTCATAGTGGCAATGGCTCGTCAGGTGGGCCGGGTCCTCGTAAAGCTCGCAAATCTTTGCATCAATCCTGGGCTAACGAGAAGCTTCCACCTGTTAATGAAGACTATCTTTATCCAGAAACACCAAGCAAGACACTCATTGGCGATAGCTCCGTACATTTTGCTCATTCCCCACCTCAAATACTGAGAGAAGCCTTGATCGAAAGAAACCCGAACGTCGATCTCGATCACTGGTCAACCAACTCAAGTACTATGCAAAGTCATGGAAATTCGATGATTCAACAACACAAGTACAAGAAGCGGTACGTATAAGCATAATTACAGTTCACCAGTATATTGCGAGCTGAGTAACGGTTGCAGATTACCCTAACTTTAAAAGAAGGTATGGGGCCTATGGCCATGCTTGGCATTAGGTATAAAGGTGTCGTATTTGGATTAGATGCCATTATATATTTAAAAAATATACAACTACTCGGAATTTTATGCTACGCCCTGATAGAGCGCCCTGTTAAACCAGCTGTCCAATTTGCCGTATGTATTTCTTCTATCAATGTCCTAAACAGACTCGAGCCGCTGATTGCTGCCTCGCAGGAAAACATTGCCAATGCACCCTTCGGCGCTGTGCTAACCGGCAAAACACGGGACCAGCTCGCGCTGACGGAACAAGCTCTTTACTATATGCATAGAAAACCACCAAGACCGCTTGACCTCTGAGCAGCGCCTTCAATCATGCTACGCAAAGAAGCTCCAGCGAACATTTTTAGAGGCTTTTAGCCAGACGTATACACAAAATCAACTAGCAACTAAAGATCAATTGTCCAGTTAACGGTATTGGGTCAGCTATCGACAATGGAGCTGTTCATTCGACGATATTCATGGGTCGATAGCCGAGCTAGTTTTCCAGTGCTGCTTGCAGGAAGTCGTACGATATCGTTAAGTGTAGACTTTCGGATGGAAGGGGAAACACCGAATGGACCCCAAAGCGTGCTTTTCCAAAAGATCACTCCTATGGAGTGACTATTGCGCAATTCCCCTTCAATTTCAACATACACCTTCCACCTTGAGTATATTCTACATATATATATATATATATATATAATTAATGAAAAGCTGCACCGATGAGCAGTAAGACGGAGGACCGAATATCATGGACGAGCAATTCTCCTGTGTAACTTTTTTTATGGAGGGTTCAAAGGTGGCTAAATCAATTCAACGTTGGCAAATCGTCATAATGAGCATAATTAGGATCTTTGCCTACGACACGCTTCTGCATGGTGTCGTTGATGCTGCATTAGTCCGTGTACAAAGTATATGTCGAAGTTGTGTTTCTTTCACAAAGGAAACAAAAGGAATTCGAGACCTACTCGAAAAACACACAGAGCACGGTAGAACATGTCTACAGACCTTTGCTAGGATTTTGACCTGTTGACAGTTTCGCTGTATATTGTGAACAAGTGAATTTGCTGCGAAGCAAAGGCAGCCTAGTTTTGTATCAGTTAGTTACATAGTAAGCCGGTCCGTTTGTTTAATATCTGCTAGTTTTATTTTTGTTGTTGTACCTCCTCCGGGCCAAACCTAGCAAGGGCAGACGTACTTCTGCCACGGTGGTTTTACAACCCAATGAGCACTAAGTCACAGAAAACTATTGTTACCCTTTACGTAGAACTTCTGCATTGCTTTATTACGTAAACAAATAATAAATAACTGTTAATTTGAGAAAAAGGAGAATTGCGATGGTAATAATAGTAGTAATAACCATAAAAGTATCATATCCCTGTGCTATATACCGTGATACGGGAGCGTGCGTTAAAGAGCGGCGCGATTAATGTCGATGACAAAATTTTTGTTTGGAATAGCGTGGCGTCAGATACGATGACGCTGTCCGTCGGATTCTAACAAACGGAGCTTATTTCGCTGGCCTCCATATATCAACATAAAATTCTTACTCTGCTTTTGGTTACTCGACCACAAAAACATAGCGCAGTTAAGTGGGAATAACGTCCGATCTCCCGTCAGAATCGAAATGTAAGATCCGATTCAGAATCAAGTCAATAATAATTTTGGCGATAATGCCGATCTGCTGTAACTCTGACATAGGATCTATGCTGCAGCGGCTATGTGCTAAAATCTATGGGATCCCAGCACAGAACGAAGCATAATGTGCTGGCAGAAAAATGCAAACTCGGTGATCTGATCAATAGCGCCACGCGGCCGTATAGGATGTTGTGCAGTTTGCGGTCGTGACGCTCAATCAATAACGTATGTATACAACGTAAGAATATAGAAACGACCAACGTGAATGCTGGCGTTTGATTGTGGTTTGATTGTTATTATATAATGAACACATCAGATGACTATATATAAATATCTTTATATTATAATTTTGAAAACGTTTTCTTCCTGTATACACGTGGTACATATTTTTATCTACACAAGGAATATATGCACGATGATAAATGTTCACGCGATGTCATCGGTCACAACTTAAAGTGAGTTTATGTTGTTCTGAACACTGTTTGATGTTTGCGTATAAAAGTAAAGCAAGGGAATGAATATGTCTTGTATAGGACGTATTGAGACGTACTTTATTTCTGTCGATGACAATAATATGACAGAAGGCAACATCAGTATTAGATGGGGAAGTTGCACAAAACACACTTAAGAAAGGCTAGACGAAAACACATTCTTAGTGAGTGCTTTTAATTAAAATAATTATGGGTGGCGGACAAGACCTGCAGGAAATGCTCGCAAAAATATTTCCTGAAAGTAGCGTATACGAATAATCTTATTATTATAACAAGCATAATAATTATTATCATTATTAATAATAATATAATAAAAATATCGTAAAAAGTAACAACACGAATGAATATAGATTTTCATTCCAATAGCTTACTACTTACTCCGGCCTCCACGCGTACACTTGGAATAGCTAAAATTGCAGAAACACCGCTTGGGGTTATGGCAAAAACAAATTGGGAAATCTGGCATGATTTTAGG